>NC_141620.1:17940041-18215041 GCF_047967505.1 Dipteris shenzhenensis | reverse complement strand
CCTTAATGGTGAGTGCCCTCAAATAGTTTGGGCATTTGCCCTCCTCAGCTGCTTGCATTCAAATCCCCTCGAGGACTCCCCCCCCCTTAAAATTATTTATACATGTATAATATATAATAACTCACACACAAAGGACATCCCCTTGTGTGGGTTATTTTGAATGTGGTTTGTGTGTGTGTGTGCGTACATGCATGCGTGCACACGTGCGCATGTGTGTGTGCGTGTGTGCACACACGTGCACGGGCACATGCGCGTGTGCAAGTGCATGCACGCAAAGCTTTTACAAAAAAAATGTGTGTACACGAGCGCATGTGCACGATTTTACAAAATAAGAGTGTGTGCGTGCGTGCATGTGTGTGTGTGTGTGTGTGTGTGTGTGTGTGTGTGACAGAGACAAACTACACCACTATCTATTGTTTATACTAAAGATAGCATCTCATCTTTCTAAAGAACTCCTATCACACTTACAAACTCCAACGTCAATAATTGTTCAAGCACAACACTCGGTGTGTATTCTTACCCTCAAGAGCTTCAAGGATCTAACATCATTGATTTAACCAAAACAAAAAAGAGTGCATTCACCTTCCCCTCACCAAATCACCATCTTCAACACCTCTCTAAATTTGCATCCAAGCATATTTCCTCTCTTAACAATAAATTGGCATCCAAGCATATTTCCTCCCATGAGGACTTACCACCATGCAATAGGTTATGCTCAAAGCATTTTTCTTGCAAGCAAATTGAAGAATACACTTATGGAACTCCACAATCAACATGACAACCATGTGCAATCATTGATATGGATTTCCCATCCATCTAGGCCACTTCAATTCAATGAATATCTAGGAATATCACGTGGGGTGGAGAGATCCATATCGAAGGCTACTTTTTGTTATATTAAGTATTAAACAATGCACTTGAAGCATGCTTTATAAGGTTAATATAATGCATTAAAATCAAGGTTCATATGAAAAAAGATGGATAGCTAGCTAGTTTTCTCAAATTACCACTTTTCAAGAAGAAAACTAGATTATGATCTTCCTTTTATCCCCATTTTTGCCACTTTTTGCTCCACCAATGCTTTAATATAGACCAAGAATAATTTTATTGTTAAAATCACCTATCCAAATATGAGACCACATCTCAGATGAAAATTCCAAAAAGTGATAGATTTGAAAATAGTAAAACTTTAAGCCCAGTGTAATTTGTTAACTTGCAATGTCTTTATCTCTCCTAATAGATTATATTCTAAGTTTCTTGTGCAAAACACTTTGTTAAAGTCTTTATGAGATGGATTGCAAATGTATATATTCGTTCCCTTTGCTAAATTTCACAAGCTTTTACATGAAGCCATAATAATAATAATTTACCTCATACCTTCAACTCATAAGGCTCATTTTAGAGTTGATATTTTTGTTCACTCTAACAACTGTAAAGTGGACTATACTATTTAACAATCATTGTAATTTAAAAAAAAACAACAACAACAACAATCATTGTACTATGACTCATAAATATACTCCACAAATGTTATTGCTTCACACATCTCAAAAGTGAGTTAAAGTTTTAACATTGTTATGCAATTGCATGCATGGGAACACAAAAAATGTATCGCATGCTAAAGTGTACTTTTAAAACAACATATGAGATATTGTGATTCTTAAGCCTAAGCAATTCATCTTTCTCTTCAACATCATAATCGATGGAATCCTCTAGTGGAGAACACAAGTATTCGTAATGGAAAATAGGCATTTGAGGTGAATCAAGCACATTTAGAAATAGCAAACATGCATTTTTAAAGGCCCATTGGAAAGTGGAGTATATTCCAACAATTGATAGCAATCCTAAGGAGTCTCCCCCCCCCTCCCCCCCTCAAGGTAGTAGGCTCGGACCTGATCTCAGGGCTAGTGGTGGCTTGGAAGGAATGCAGTGATCTAGTGGAGTCATGCCTTCAAACGGGGGCCATTTGCCCTTCACAATCTAGAACTCAAGAAATGTGAATTGCCTCCCCCTTGTGCAAGTGCGGATTTCCACTAAACCAAGGTGAATCCTAGACCTGGTGATGGAGTGAATCCTAGACCACTGGCCTACTAAACCTGGTGCAAGTGCGGATTTCCACTAAACCTGGTGATGGAGTGAATCCTAGACCACTGGCCTACTAACTACATCCTCTCCCCACTAAGGGCGTTTACAAGTACCTTGAGACTTAACAGAAGATGTTTGGTGGCAGAATAGGCTCATTGATATCTGGAAGCATTACGGGGCAGGGAGGGCTAGCTTCCTGCTATGGAAGATTTCTGGTTTCCTGTCAGAGGGTTGCTTGTGAAGCATATCCCCATTTCCCCAATCTGCCCGCTCTGCAATAGTAAGGCCGATTACCAAGAGGTCTGGAGCAGAGTGGAAGCTACAATCAAAAAAGCAAGGGTCATATTAAGGGAAGATGGAGAATGGTGCTCCTTGGTGAAACCTTCATAGTCCCCTCACCCTCCCAGCGTCCTGGCAGTATGTTCATGCAGCTGTATGCCTTTCAATATGGGATATGGGAAACCGCTTGGCCTTCAAAGTCCAAATCATGCTTGGTCATAAGGAATCATCCATAATAGTTATGGTCAAGGCTTTGGTCTAAACAGCTGCGTCTCCATAGCATAGGCCATGGGGGTCCTCTTTTGAGGCTTGACTAGCCTTTAATCCTAAGGAATCATTGAACAATGCAAGTGATGTATATTTTATATCTAGGTCTTTGGAGGGATTTGCCTATAGTCTTGATGACATATAGTCTCCACACAGTCTTTTAACATACATAACTAGGGAAATATCTAGGTTTACTTACAAAAACTTGATTGAGACATTTAATAGTGAACATGTCAAACCTTACATTATTTGTGTGTGTGTGTGTGTGTGTGTGTGTGTGTGTGTGTGTGTGTGCGTGTGTAAAATGATCATTCATGAATCATTCACATCAAAATGGTAATGAGAAGAAATTTTACTAGGACATCTACATATTTTTTAAAAATAGATATGGTGCAAATTGGAATTACCACTCTCCTCCTTCTGGAAGTATTTCCACTCTTCAATGGGAAGATGCAGCTCCTCATGTGGTGCCAATACTCATCATTTTTTGTGACCCCATTGTAAATGTAGGAGTGAACTGCAATCTCACAATGGTTCTAAGGGCCAATTTTCTACCTTATGATCAATATTTCAAGGATGGAAACCTGACTAAGTGGCGCTTGATTTCATGGGTAGGTTTTCCTTTCTATAGCGAGGCTTTAGTGCATTTAGAACTCCATGGAAAGTATGGCAATGCAACAACCAAACTGGGTGTGCCTTGTGCTCCCTTCGCTCCCTTGAGCTTGAATTTGTCGTTATTGGCTTTGATTTCTTTAAGCGAATGGGAATCACTTTTGCAAGTTAGGACTTTCGGCTGTTTCTGCTATTGTTTTATGTTTGATAGCATGGGGCTCATTTTCATGCCTCCCTTCTAAATACTGCGGGCCGTGAATTGAGAAAAACAATAAAATTGCATGGATTTACTATCGTTTCTATGTGTGATGACTCTATCTGGTGATACCTCTCTTTCTATCTGCTGCTGCAAATGTCAAAACTGAGACTTTGTCGACTTGTTATTTACCCAGTTGTACCATGGCAAAAAAGTGTAGTCCTTCAAACAAATTATCTGGAGCCTCACATGATTTTCCAGAATAGGAGCATCTAGAACTCATTCGACACGAATTCCATCTCATCCTCTTCTTTTTGTTGTGTTGCTTGGGCTTTGCTTTCTCCTCCCGACACTCGATTATCATCAGACTCTATTTAACTCTTCATAAAATGCGTGTCTCTTTCACTTTGAGTGTGGGATCATCCTAGCTGGCTTCTTCATAACGTTGGCTTACACTTTGTACCAGACTTTTGAAAATACTGCCAAAATCCTTCATAAACTCTCCTTCCATAACTCATTCTCCTTTTGCGTTAGATATGAACGATGCCATGCTACTGTTTATTCATGGAATGACTCATTTTAATGAGACGGGCAATACAAATTTGCCTACATGTCGCACTAGCAACTCACGATCTAGCAGTAGAAACCTATCCCACATGTTGGAAGAAGCTCTCCTTCATCAGATGCACTGTTTTTAGTAGGAGAAGCACTTTGTAATGAGAGAGGCTAGAATGGCAATCCATGAAGGGATCCAAAGGTTTGCAAAGCTTCATTAGATTTGGAGTCACCTGAAGCTACAAAGCAAGAAGAAGAGCTTACACTACCAAAAAATAGAGAGACTATCGATTGCAAATGTTAATGGCCATGGATACCTCCATGTGACCGTTGGGGTAGGGTTTATGCAGCAGTTATGTTGCTATGGCAGTTGTGTCACATAGACCACTGGTTAGGGTCCCTTTGCCCAAAGCATCTCTTTGCATGACACGTGGCACTATCCTTTGAATGCCACCTCAAACTCTAAAATAAGGAATATAAGATAAATATTACTACACACGAAGGGTTATTGGATATACATTACTTCAAATCATAATAAATGATGGACCTTTACAACAACGTGGGATGATTCATTTGCTTCAACAAAATAAAATTCTTTTACTTGATCAAAGAATATCTCATTTGTTGTAGTAAGGATTTTCTATGTCTCAAGGACATATCCAAAGCGATATGCATATCACTTTGTGCCCTTTTTTTTTCTTCCCATTAACACTAGCCTTGGCTTGAGTTGATCACTTTTATTGTAATAAGGAATTTCTATGTTTGAAGGACATATCACTTCTACCTACTTACCATGGACGGGATTTTGCCATGTGAAGAAGAGCTTAGGAAATGCTACTAGTGCCACCCTTCGACTCCTAGACTATTACTTCCTCTTGGATTACCACCCTTGGACTCTTAGACTTTTCCAGACTCACGTACTAGCTCAAGCTCTTAAACTACACTTAGACTTTTAGACTACCACTGGCTCTTGTAATACCACCCTTGGACTTTTACATTACCATGGGTCCTTGGACTATGCCACGTGCTACCCTTGCACCTTGGACTATTAATACCTCTTGGTTTACCATCCTTGGACTCTTGCACACACACACACACACACACACACACACACACACACACACACACACACACACACACACACATGTATTTCAACCATAATCACAGAAGTGTCTAGCTTGGTTATGGTGAGATGCGAAACCAAAGGGTTTGACAATGCTTGCTAATGTGGACTACAAGGCTAGGGTCTAGGGGTTATTCCTAGGCCTAGGCATTAATTGGAGGAATGCCCTTTAGAGGGGTTTAATGAAGGATCTATCATGGATGCATGGCACAACATGAGCGAGCTACATGGTAGAGGCATTGGGCATGGGGAAGGGTTCCATAAACATGGAGCTCCATTTGGAAGGAGGTCCCAGAAGAGGGGTCTTTCATAAGGAAAAGTTCAAGGAGGGGATCTCAACATAGGGAACTCGTGGCTGGGAGGTTCACTACAAGAAAGCCCTCTATGTCAGGAATTGTAAAACGGACATTAGAGAGAGATTTTAGGTGTAATACGCTTTGGGTGTTATTCTACCTTAGAATCTTGGTTTCCAGCTGTACAACTTTGCTCTGAGGTTGTCTTTAAGTCATTTGCAAGGTTCTCCTCATGAAATTGAAAGCACAGAAATTGACTAGCTATAAAACCAAGAAACGAGTGTAGCACAAGCTGAAACTGATGTATAGCAGGTCGTTTTTGCTCCCAGAGGATGAATATATGACTTCCCCCTCATAAAACAAGCAACAAACTTTTCGGAAAGATAGGGCAGCCTGTTGTATACACCCCGAATAGTAAAAAAGACCTAGAATATGTCAAAATACAGCTCCCATGGGTAACCCACGGGTAGTAGGAGACTCCACGCAATAACTACGAGTGAAGATAACCCTTCCTGGGCTAGAAACAAGCTCTGCAATAGCAAGAAAAACGAGATTCCTTCCACAAGCGAGTAGAAGCTCTCCCAGAAGCTTCCACAGCAGTATGCACTCCTCGGTGAAATTTTGAATTTTGCACGGACCCTTGCTCTTGCCGAAAATTTTCCCGATGTCATGATGCTGCACTAGCGTAGTTTTTGAGATGCAATATATTTATTCTGAACACTGTAGTGCTTGACACATGGTAGCTCTGTACTACATTGTGCATCTCTGCACACTGCTTCATGCAGCACAGTCTCTAACCACTTATTATCGCGTAGCCTTTTGCTGTAGCTTTGCCACAGCTTTGCCACCTGTCACTAAGCACCGCACCAATGCAAATCAGTAAAATTCAAGGCTGGCTTGGAGATACCACCACGTTGGTTCTTGGCGTAATAATGCGATGTAATCTATCATTTGGAACATGCCGCAGCAATCTCTGGTCTGACCACTTGTCATTGCGTAACCTTTTGCCACAGCTTTGCCACCTGCCACTGGATAGGAAAGTAGAGGGCGACAAGAGGGCAAGGCTCTGATACCAGTTGAGAGCGCTCTCAATGGAAGCGAAATGGAAGAGAGAGAGAGAGAGAGAGAGAGAGAGAGAGAGCCAGAAGAGAGAGCCACACAAGTTTCTTCTATGTCATTCATAAATATGTGTGTTTGAGTATTGTACATAACCGGGGTTAAGGTACAATGGCCTTTAGCCCCCACAACAAGTTGATCCTCAAAATTACAAATACATAATCATCAGTGGAGTAGAGCTCAAAACAAAAGTTTTTGATGAGAGGGATGTCAAAACACTTGTACTTCCTTCTGGAATTTGCTATAGCTTTATCTTCAAAAAGATTAAAATCTGATGCAAGAACTATATGTACGCTTGACACCCCTATCTTGATGAGGTCTTGATGATGCTATGTTGGCCACTACTCCCACAAATGGGCACGTCGTGCCTATTTCTCCACATGTTTTGCAAATGATGGTTTTAGTAAGGAAAAAGACATGTTTTGTTAGGGAACTTTGCTACTACGAGTGTTGAATGTTGTCACTTCATGACTTCATGCCTAGGAGGTTACCATTAATCTGTTTACGCATTGGGAGCTGAGCATTCTTTGATTTGCTGGACATTTTGCAGGATTTGTGCTTGTGCACTGTGCATACTTGCTTCGGTGCAAGAGAGCATCGGTTGTTGATTTTTTTGTGCATTGGTTACTGATGCATTATGGCCATGATTGGATGAGGTAGAGGGAGATTGCAAAATGAATTGTGAGGAATTTTATTGCTGCTATTTTTTTTGCTGCAAACTATACGAATAGTCAATTTCAGGAGAGAATATCTCCCAAACCTTGAGGATTCAAAATCCTAGTTAAATAGAGAAAGTGGAGACTATTTTAAGGGCTACAACTTTTCTTTTGGAAGTTTTTTGATCTAGATTATTGGTCAAAAGTTATTAGACCTACAAGACAACAAAAGGTTGTAGTTTGCAGCCTATGAAGCCTGTTTAGGACCTGAATATCTTTCCAACTGTGAAGAATTCAGTCTGGGTCTGAACTAATTAGCTTGAGACCATTGAACAAGCTACAATCTTGCTTTTGAAGGGATTTCAATCCGAGATTTGCAGGAAAAGTTATGATGCCTTGTATGCCCATGATTTACAGTTTTGACAGTTTGACTGCAATTAGAAAATTTGGATCTATAGTAAACTAGATTTTTTTAGAGCTATAAATTGGCTACAATTTTTATGTTTACAGTTTTGGCATCCGAGTTATCATTTAAAATATTTTGGCTATTCAAAACAGGGAAAAGTTGCTGCAGATTGTAATTTCAACACTTTGACTGGCATTTGGATTGTCATTGCAGTTGGGCCAGATTTGCTCATATGGATGCATGGTATATGCACATGAGTCAAATGCATTTTTTATGCTTTGAGCTTTGAGTTTTTGGTGATATTACCCTCCACTGTGATAGACATATTTGGGTGCACCTGGTATTTGGTGAGATTCTTTCTTATAGGCACTAGCATTTGAGATTTTGCTTTATTTGCATCATGGCATCCTCTTCCATGTCTAAAAAGGAGTTTTCTAGCATTAAAAAGTTTGATGTGATAAACTTTTCTTTGTGGAAAGAACAGATAAGGGATGTGCTTATTCAAAAGGGGTGTGATTTTTTGGTGAGCTTTTTGTCATGAGCTTTTTTTCAATTTTCATGAATATTGTGAGCTTTTCATTCACCTGAGAGAGAGAGAGGGGGAGGGGCGGTTCATGGAGTGGGGTGGGTGGAAAGTTTGGGTTATGGTTGCAGTTAAGAGGAGAGAGGGGGGAGAGGGGAGATAAAGGAAAAGGGGAGGGATGGTCGCATGGGTAAAGTGGCATGGAGAAGGGAGGGGAGGGGAGTTGGAACATATATTCGTTATCATAGTTAGAGGGGGAGCTTATAAGGTATGCAAAGAGGAGTGCAAGGAGGAGAGAGAGGATGAGGAATGTGAAACTTATGTTCATCTCCTAAATGTAAAGGGGAAGGGAGAGCATATGGGAAATTTGTTCATTTTCAAAGTGTATAATTTGAAAGATTTGACCTCATATTTGGATTCCTCGTCGAATTCCGGTCATTTTGAGTACCAACATGACCATATTCCGATAAAAATTGAAAAAATGGTGTTTTTGTCATTTTGGCCTGTTTTGAATAGGCCAAAATGACAAAAACACCATTTTTTCAATTTTTATCGGAATATGGTCATGTTGGTACTAAACAGGCCAAAATGACAAAAACACCATTTTTTCAATTTTTATCGGAATATGGTCATGTTGGTACTCAAAATGACCGGAATTCGACGAGTAGCGCAGACTCAAAATAGGCCCAAAACAGGCCAAAATGACAAAAACACCATTTTTTCAATTTTTATCGGAATATGGTCATGTTGGTACTCAAAATGACTAGAATTTGACGAGGAATCCAGATATGAGGTCGAATCTTTCAAATTATACACTTTTAAAATGAACATATCACCCATAGTTCCTCCCTTCTACTTTAAATATGGACATATCTTCCATAATTTTTTGCCTCCTACTGCCACTCATATCCGCCCCCCCTTGTGCATAGTATACACTCTTCCACCCCTTCCATATGCTATGAAAATGAACATATCCTATATCCTCTCCCCCTCTTTCTAACCTCCCCAGCTTTCTTATAACAAAAACATGTATGGATTTCCAAAAAAAGCTCGCAAAAACAAAGGAAATGGTAAAAAAGCTCACATTAAAAAGCTCGCCAAAAGATTTTCCCCATTCAAAAGAAGCATATTAAACCCTTGGAAGGGATTGTAGCTAAGCCTGCAGATATGTCTGATGATGATTGAAATGAGTTGGATGCATCAACAAAGTCTACTTTTAGACTTTATCTTGCAGAGTTAGTTTATTTCACAATAGTAAATGAGTAGACTACACAAGATTTGTGGAAGAAATTATGTGCCACTTATGAGAAGGAAACTACCTCTAATAAAGTTTACCTCATGAAGAGGTTGTTTGAGCTGTAGATGAAGGAAGGGTTCTCCATTGCTTTTCACTTGAATGAATTCAATATTATTTTTAGCAGCTTCATGCCTAGAAGATGAATTTTTATGCGGAGACTAAGGCAATATTCATCTTGTGTTCATTGCCATCCTCATGGGATACCTTCCATACAGCTGTTAGTAACTCTACACCTGGTGGAGTACTGAAGTTTGATGATGTTGTGGTAGCTTGTTGGCTGAGAAGATTAGACGAAAGTCTAGGGATGGCAACAAGAAGGATGCAACCTTAAATGTGCAAAGGGGCAGATCACAGTTCAGGGGGAAGTCCCAAGAAAGAGGGAAGTCTTGTAGCAAATCTAGGGCATGGAACATTGAGTGTTACCATTGTGGCAAGAAGGGCAACATGAAAAAGGATTGCTAAAGCTGAAAAGAGAGAAAAAGGTTAAGAAAAAGAATGCAAATTGGGGTGCAAATAAGAAGGGAGAGAGTCCAAGGGAGGACAAAGGAAAAATGAAGATCGAGGAGATTAATGTAGTCATTGATAATAGTGAGAATGACATTATCTTCATGTCTAGTCTACCTGCAGACTTGCTTACCACTTCAAATGATGCATATTCCCAAGATTGGATTTTGGATTCTGGTGCTTCATTCCATGTTACTCCCCATAGGGAATGGTTCTTCATTTATGATAGTGGAAGACAGGTTGTGTGCATCTTAGAAATAACTATGCATGTGATGTAGTGGGAGTAAGTGACAAAGTCTTCTTTTGCAAATGGGTCTGATTTTGTTTTGAAAAATGTGAGACATGTGCCTAAGCTAACTAAGAGTCTCATCTTAGTGGGTCAGTTAGGTGATATTAGTTATCAAACCACCTTTGGTTTTAGGAGTTGGAAAATTCAGAAGGGCTCAATGATTTTGGCCAGGTGTGCCAAGTGTAGGGACTTTGTATCCCTTACATGTATCAGGGGTGTCTGATCTTTGTGGCATTGCACGTTGGGGCACATGAGCTAGAATGGAATGAAACTCTTATGCCATTTGGGTTATGTACTGCATTTGAGTTTTGAATTTTGTGAGCACTGTCTCTATGGGAAGCAAACTAAATTAGCCCCCATAAAAGAAGGGGAAAGAAAGAGCTTGAAAAGCTTGATTTGGATGTGGTCCCATGACTACACGGTCATTAGTTGGGGCTGAATACTATGTTATATTCATCGATGATGCAACTAGGAAAGTGTGGGTTTATGCTATAGCTCGGAAGAGCGATATGTTCCAGGTATTTCAGAAATTGCTGGCTTTGGCTGAAAAATAGTTAGGTAGAACGATTAATTGCCTAAAGACTGATAATGGTGGAGAGTATATCTCTCATGACTTTTAGCATTTTTGTGATACACATGGGATTAAGAGAGAGCTCATGTCTCATACTCCAAACAAAAATCTAGTTGCAGAACAGATGAATTGCACCATTCAAGAAAGGTTGCAATGCATGCTTTCCAATGCAAGACTCTCTGGTTGTTTTGGGTTGAGGCAATGAAGACTGCAGTGCATGTGATCAATAGATCACCTAGTAAGAGTTTGGATGGTGGTATTCTTGAAGAAGCATGGAGTGGCAAGAAGCCCTCTTACTCTCATTTGCATATATTTGGGTGTGAAGCATATGCACATGTGCCAAAAGAATGAAGCTAGATCCTAAGTCTAAGAAATGCATCTTTCTGGGTTATGGTGAAAGTGGAGAGATGGGCTATCATCTCTGGGATCCAGAAGCAAAGAAGATCATACAAAGCCATGATGTGGTCTTCAATGAGAAGAAGATCCATAAGACACCCATGAGGGATGTGGAAATGAGGCATATCACTTTCTAGGATGTGAATCCACCATCATATGTTGATAGACAACAAGCTATCCATGCACCAAATGTGCAAGAAATGGTGCCATCGGGTACCCCCATAGATACACAATCAAGGGCACATGATGGATCATCTATTGGTGGAAATGATGAACCAAATGTGGCTGATATGCCGACATGAGAAGATCATCTAGATTGTCTAGACCACCTAAGAGATTTGTTCCAAGGGCAAACTATGTGATGCTTACTGATTGCGGGGAGCCTTCTTACTACTACAAAGAGGCTATAATGTGCAAGGATCAATGCAAGTGGGAGTATGCTATGCAATTAGAGATGAATTAACTCATGAAAAATAACTCTTGGGACTTGGTTTCTTTGCCACATGGAAAGAAAGCATTGCCTTGTACATGGGTCTATAAGATGAAGGTCACGGGTGATGATGTGCCTAAGTATAAGGCCTGTTTGGTTGCTAAAGGATTCAAGCAAGTGAAGCATGTGGACTTTGATGAGGTCTTCTCTCCGGTTGTGAATATGACCACACTTAGATGCGTACTTGGACTTGTGGTAATAGAGGCTTATGCAGATTGATGTCAAGATAGCTTTCTTGCATGGGGATTTGCATGAGAAACAGCCAGAAGGCTTTGAAGAAAAGGGCAGAGAGAATTTGGTTTGCAAGGTGAAAAAGAGTCTCTATGACCTTAAGCAAGCACATAGAGAATGGTATTAGAAGTTCGATGCTTTCATTTGCTCCCAGGGTTTTAGAAGAAGCGATATTGATCACTGCCTCTACATTAAAAAAGCTAAGGATAATAGCCTAATACTGCTGGCACTTTAAGTGGATTATATGCTATTGGCTAGCAATAACACGTATCAGCTGGATGCATTGAAGGCCAAGTTGTATGAGGCCTTTGACATGAAGGATTTGGGACCTACAAGTCATATTCTTCGTATGCGCATCATGCGTGACCAGAGTAAAAAACTCCTTTGGCTTCCACAAAAGGAGTATGTTACAAAAGTGTTGCAGCATTTCAATATGGAGGGGGGGAAGGCAGTGAGTACTCCATTGGCTCCATATGTGAAAATGAGTTAGGCAAATAGTCCCAAATCAGATGAGGAGAGGGCCATGATGGCTAAGGTTCCTTATGCATCAGCGGTTGGGAGTCTTATGTATGCTATGATAGCTACTAGACTGAACATTGCATTTGTAGTGGGAGTTCTTAGCTGTCGGTATATGGCTAATCCAAGAAAGAGGCATTGGGAGGTAGTTAAGTGCATCATGAGGTACATGAAGGGTACTAAGAAGATGTGAATCTACTTTGACAGAGGAGAGATGCATGTACTTGGGTACACAGGTTTAGACTATGCAAGGAATGTGGATAGCAGGAGACCCACTTTTGGTTATGTGTTCACCTTTGTCGGTGGTGCAGTGTCATGGATGTCTCGCGCACAAAAGTGCATTGCTTTATCTAAGGTTGAGTATGTTGTAGCCACCACAAAGGGTTGCAAGGAGGCTATATGGTTTGATCGGTTGGTGGGAAATTTGGGGATTCATACAGGTGTTGCATAGTGATATCCATAAGTGCTATTCAGCTAGCATGGAATCCGGTCTTTTATGCAAAGACCAAACACATTGAGATCAGGTACCATTTCATCAAGGAGGTACTTGAGGATAAGCTCATAGAGCTTGTCAAGGTTCAAACAAATGATAACCCTACATATATGGTGACGAAGAGTCTACCTAGTCAGTGGTTTGAGTATCGTTGTGTATTGATGGGCATTGGATAGTGTGTCCATTGGTTGTTCTCCATTAAAAGGCACATTGGCCTTTAAATGGGAGGTCGTGGAGGTTAAAGGCCACTCTACCTTAACCTTGGTTATGCCACAATACTCAAATACACACACACACACATATATATATGAATGACATTGAAGATTAGGCTGTTTTGCACCCACCAAAACTTGTGTGGCTCTCTCTTCTCGCTCTCTCCCTCTCTCTCACCCTCTTCCATTTCACTTCTGTTGAGATTACTCTCACTTGTATTACAATAACTTTCTTGCAACACGTTGCCTTCATCTTTTTGAGGTAATAGCTTCTAACTTGCTTCTTCTCTGCACTGATGAGCCCATATTTAGAAAAATCTTCTGTAGTATTCTTAGTTGATATCTTTGTTTATAGTAAAGCAAGAGAAACGCTTGAGGAAAGTGTTCCAAATGCTTCGAGATAACTCTCTTAGTGAAAACGAATCCTAGTGTGAACTTTGCAAAAGAGGTGAAGTGCTTATATCCCAAGAAGGGATTAGTATGGATCCTTAAAAGGTAAAGGCCATATTGAAATGGCCATGTCCTACAAACCTACTAGAATTATAGATGTTCTTAGGTTAATGTAGACTTTATAAGAGATTAGGCTAAGCTCTTTCAATGACCAATCAACGTAAGGGGAAGGGAAGTACCTTTATGTGGTGTGAACCTCAAAAGAATAGCTTTAAGAAGTTATAAGAAGTTAAAAGTAGTTATTCACAAAAGGGTCAACCAGTGGTTTTTGAAAGCAAAAGGTGCCCAATGGAATTACTTGCCATATGAGAAAGAACTATATGCTATAATTTATGCTTTGAAGAAATGGAGGCACTATTTATATGGTGCCAAATTTGAGACCATTTTTTATCAACAAAGAATTAAATGATTGGCAATTAGCCATATCTTAAAGGAAGAAAAGCTTTGTGGGTTGAAATAATGCAATAGTTTGATATCCAATTAACATATCAAGAGGGAAGTTCAATATGGTAGTAGATTCTAGAAATCGATTTCCAATTCTTAATTATTTGAGTTATACTCAATTCCAAAATGATTTCGTAGAGTCCTTAAAAGGAATCTGTGAGTTTGATCCTCACTTTTTTGAAATATGAAACGTAATTATGAGGAGAGATCCTACTAATCGAGGAAATGATGACATGCTACAGGTTGGTGATAAAGGACTCAAGTGGAAAAATATGCTAATAAAAATGGCTACCTGCTCTACAAGGGTAAAATTAGAAGATCTATGCGTACTTGAAAATACAAATCTTTTGGCCTGGAATAGATAAGAATTTCCAAGACCATGTATTGAAGTGCCAAGAATGCCAAGTCAATAATTTTGAATGCCTTAAGGTAGGAGGCCTCATCCATCCATTGGAAATTCCATTTGGCAAATGAGAAAGTATCTCCATGGATTTTATTGTTGGATTTACCTAGGACACAGAGGGGGAATGACTCTGTGTGGGTAATAGTGGATCAATTGATTAAGATGGCTCACTTTATTCCAACTCGTTGAAAATACAAGAGCTAGCTCTTGTGCAATGCGAGCACTTGCAATGCTAGTTAACATTGCAATGCTAGTTAGAAACTGCAATGCTAGCTAGCATTTGCAATAGATAACATTGATTACTTGCAATTGCAAGTGCTAACTAGCATATGATAGTGGGAACCAGCATTGCAGGTGCTAAGTAGTTTGAAATTTCTCTAAGTCCTCTCCCTTAGACAATACACTATCCTTTCTAGAAGCTTCCATTTCCACTCTCCTAAAGCCTTTGAACAAGGTTGAAGGTTCACTTGTTGGCATCTCAATCTTCATCACCTTTACCTTGGGATATCTCCTTATTTTCTTTCTATTCTTTGATACTTTTGCCTTTGCCCTCACCCTTCTTGGATTAAAAAATAGGATTCTACTTCTTTGTTAGCCTCTGGAGAAATTTTATTGCCTTATTCCCCATTCATTAATGGTCTTGGTGGTCTAAAATCCCCAATCCTAGCACATGAAAAGAAACCACATCCTAGCCACTATGGTAAGTTGCTTGTGTTGCATGTTGTCCTTTGACAAAATTATAGACATTTACCAATACATTAATGCCATGACCAATGGAATAAGATGAAGATAAAAAGAGGTTTACAAAGAAGATTTCTGTCTCCAAACTATAATGGGTAGTATTTAGAATTCCATCAAAGGCCACTGCAATCCAAGAAATTCACCATTGAGCCCAAGTGAGTGTTTCTTTTCATGTGATGAAGGCATGGACGGGATCTTTTCATGTGCTGAGATGGAGAAAATGTTGGTAGCCAAATGATGTTCATCGTGTTTGCAGTATATTCTCTATGCACACGAACCATGGTTTGTACTGAATTGGGGCCCTTTATCCATTTGGAATACACAAAGCATGGAGAAGTCACACTATTGAGCTAAGGCACCTTCAAGAACTCAAGGCATGGTGGTGGTGTCACTCATAGCAATGCATTACATGAGATATTTGATATGTTTTATACATTTTTACTAGGTAGGACTCTAAGGTTTGAAAAGAAAAAGACAACTGAACTCGTGAAAGTAGTTCAAATTGTATCAAATAATAGAAGGCATTGTGCTTGGAAGGCATCCATAGGGCGTCCATGAGTCCTATGTTGGTTGCGAAGTAGAGTTAAACAAGGGAGAAAATGGGTCCAAAGATAAACCAAAGCTATGGTCTAATAGTATACTGCTCTACAATGAATAAACTACATGTTTTCACCTTAATTCTATACTAATATAATCCAAAGCTACGGTGTTGTATAGTACTCTACAGTGAATAAAGTGCATGAATTGACAACAATTTGCTACTCACACATGGAGCTATGTCCAAGGGTTGGGGCGCCTAGGCAGGCATGCTGGAAGGGGGGTTGAGGGCGAGGGCAGAGGTGGAGGAGGGAATGTGTGCTTTGGAAGTGTGTGAGTGGGGGGGCAAACCCTATTTTAAAAGGGCTATATAAAACTTTTTGAAGCACAACTCACATTTCAATGGCAAGAGTCAAGAACACTACCAAATTGGATTTACAATGTTAACAAAATAAAATACGTACTTTTTGATTTAAAAGCGCATTTTAATGCCTTAAACCCAAAAAAAACACATTTTTTTCCACCGGTCAAGGGTGACTTGATGATTGGGAACATACTCATACTGCATGGTGTAACATCACACCGTGCAGTATGAAGAACCTCGCATGGTGCCTAGCCCATATCGCGTGGTGCTTTTTAGTGCGCCTTGAGACACTGCATGGTGCCGTACCCATACTGCACGATGCTGTACCTGTACTGCATGGAAATTTTTAGGGCACCACTCGTGGCATCAAGGACTATCCAATTTGCTAGGGTTTTCAATCATGGCCATTGAGACACCGCATGGTCATACTAGGTACTGTGCTCGTACCGTGTGGTGTCTCTGAGATAGGTTATAAAAGGGTCCTTCCCCCACCCCCATTGCGTTTGCATTCTTTCCAAACAAATCACTTGTGCACCTATCACTTCTATCTATCGGTGAGTTTCTTTCCTTTTGTGTTAGTCAGTTAGGCCAGGTGATGGCCCACCTTGGTTGGTTGGAATCACCACGCCCCGACAGAATGTAGGATGTTAGAGAGAGAGAGAGAGAGAGAGAGAGAGAGAGGGAGAGAGGGAGAGAGAGAGAGAGAGAGAGAGGGAGAGTGAGAGAGGGAGAGGGAGAGTGAGTGAGAGAGAGAGAGAGAGAGAGAGAGAGAGAGAGAGAGAGAGAGAGAGAGACAGAGAGATGCATTTTTGTGTATCAGTCAGGCTAGGAGACGACCCACTTTTGCTGGTCAAAATTGCCTCACCTCGATTGACATTTATGTGGGGGTTAAAGGTCACTGTGCCTTTACCCCGGTTATCTACAATACTCAAACACATATATAAATGAATGAAAAAGAAGATTAGGGTGGTTCTGCACCCACCAAAACTTGTGTGGCTCTCTGTTTCTCTCTCTCCCTCTTCCGTTCTTGCTTCCATTGAGAGCACTCTCAACTAGTATCAGAGCCCGGGTGATCTAGCTAAGTGTGCGTGAATGCTTAGAAGCTCAGCAGCTCTGTGAGAGGAAGGAGAAGCTCTGTGGGAAGCTTTGTGGGTGACTTTACTTGCATCCGAGTGTGTAGAGACCTTGGAAGAACCTTTGGAAAAGTCACTTTGGTTTTGCGAAGTGGTTTTTGAGAGCTTGTTAAGTGTTTTCAAAGAAAAAGTCGTTTTTTGAGCTTTTCCCTATTTTGTTCGATGACAGAGACTCCGTATTGACTTGTAGAGGCAGCTATTGCTTGCGCTTAATGTCCACTTTACTTCAGGAGCTTGGAAACACCTTCATTCTTGAATCTGGGATCATTTCATTGGATTTCTGACTCACTGTGTTAGTTTCTGTGTTTTTCTGCCCGGGTGTTGGAATTCAAGTTTGGAGCAATCATTTGTAGATCTGTCAGTTCCGGTGGACTCAGGAGTCCTAAAACTTCTATGTTGCTCATCATTCGCACTCTGGTGGAGTTTACAAATAGCTCTATTTCCAAAAACGTTTTTCAGTCTGTGTGTTGGACCCCGTGATTGAGACCACGGTTTCCAAAACCGTCTGTCCCATTGCATTTCGGATGCCCAAAAACCCCTACCTATCAATTCCTGCATGATTTGGTGGAGGATTTTTAGAGTTATGATTTTATCTCTCTGTTATGCATTTTTCATTCTAAGGTTTTGAAACCTTAGACTTATGCCACATGGCAATGGATAAGTGTTGACTCCCATTTCTCACTCATCGGTTGGGATTTCGGAGTTCCGGCAGAAGAGAGATATTTATAGATTTTCTTGCTGAGTCCGATTATGCAATGGCGCTCATGTTTTGAGGCATCTCAGGTTCTATTTTCAGTAGCAGTCATTACCGTGGGACTATGATTTCTTGAGCATACCTTATGTAGATCACTCTGGTTGTAGTTTGAGCAGTGTGCGCTCATTCGTGGTGTGCATTGGGTTGTAGTGGATGATTTATAGGCCATTTGGATGCATTGCGGTCCTTATTGGATGTGCTGATAGGCCCAAATTGCCTTATGGGATGCTATTTTTTATGGATGCTTTGCACATGGATGCTATTTTATGCTAAGGGACAGCTTTGACACATTGCAGGTGATGCACTGATAGTGCTATGCTCTCTTGGATGAGATAGTTTTAATGCATATGCCAGTGGACGGTGTTTATGCTTGAGTCATTTGGCGCTTATTGGCATTTTGGATTGCCATTGTAGTTGGCATTTTCTTTTGGGCCAGATTTGCTCATATGGATGCATAGTATATGCACATGAGTCAGCTGCATCTTTTGATGCTTTTGAGTTTTGGTGATATTTCAATCTATTGTGGCATACACATTTGGGTGCACCTAGTATTTGGTGTGATTCTCTCTTGCAGGCACTAGCATTTGGGATTTTGCTTTATTTACATCATGGCATCCTCTTCCATGTCTGAAAAGGAGTTTTTCAGCATTAAAAAGTTTGATGGGGCAAACTTTTCTTTGTGAAAAGAACAAATAAGGGATGTGTTTATTCAAAAGAAGCAGATTAAACCCTTGGCAGGGATTGAAGCTAAGCCTACAAATATGTTTGAGGATGATTGGAATGAGTTGGATGCATTAGCAAAATCTACTATTAGACTTCATCTTGCAGAGTCAGTTTATTTCACAGTAGTAAAACGAGCAGACTACGGAAGATTTATGGAAGAAACTATGTGCCACTTATGAAAAGGAAATTGCCTCTAATAAAGTTTACCTCATGAAGAGATTGTTTGAGCTGCAGATGAAGGAAGGGGTCTCCATTGCTTCTCACTTGAATGAATTCAATATTATTTTCAGCCAGCTTCAGGCTCAGAAGATGAATTTTGATGTGGAGACTAAGGCAATATTTCTCTTATGTTTATTGCCATCCTCGTGGGATACCTTTCGTCAGTAACTCTGCACCTGGTGGAGTACTGAAATTTGATGATGTTGTGGGTAGCTTGTTGGCCGAGGAGATTAGATGAAAGTCTATGGACGGTGGCAACAAGCAGGATGCAGCCTTAAATGTGCAAAGGGGCAAATCACAGTTTAGGGGGAAGTCCCAAGAAAGAGGGAAGTCTCGTAGCAAATCCAGGGCACGGAACATTGAGTGTTACCACTATGGCAAGAAGGGCCATATGAAAAAGGATTGCCACAAGCTGAAAAGAGAGCAAAAGGATAAGAAAAAGAATGCAAATTGGGGTGCAAATAAGAAGGAAGAGAGTCTAAGGGAGGACAAAGGAAAAGTGAAGATCAAGGAGATCAACGCAGTCACACATGATAGTGACAATGACGTTCTCTTCATGTCTAGTTTATTTGCAAAATTGCTTACCACTTCAGATGATGCATATTCCCAGGATTGGATTTTGGATTCTGGTGCTTCATTCCATGTTACTCCCCATAGGGAATGGTTCTCCACTTATGACAGTGGAAAGACAAGTTGTGTGCATCTTGGAAATGACTATGCATGTGACATAGTGGGAGTAGGTGACATAAAGTTTTCTTTTGCAAATGGGTCTGCATTTGTTTTGAAACATGTGAGACATGTGCCTAAGCTGACCAAGAGTCTTATTTCAGTGGGTCAGCTAGATGATACTGGTTTTCACACCACTTTTGGCTTTCAGACTTGGAAAATTCAGAAGGGCTCTATGCTTTTGGCTAGGGGTGCCAAGTGTGGGACTTTGTATCCATTACATGTATCAGGGGTATTTGATCATGTTGTTGCAATAACCGAGCAGCCAAGCACTTCTTTGTGGCATTACAGGTTGGGGCACATGAGCCAGAATGGAATGAAACTCTTATGCTGTTTGGGTTATGTACCGCATTTGAGTTTCTCTGATTTTGAATTTTGTGAGCACTGTCTCTATGGAAAGCAGAATAAATCAGCCCATAAAAGAAGGGGAAAGAAAGAGTTTGAAAAGCTTGATTTGGTGCATTCAGACGTATGCAGTCCCAAGCCTACACGGTCATTAGGCGGGGCTGAATACTATGTGACATTCATTGATGATGCAACTAGGAAAGTGTGGGCTTATGCTATATCTCGGAAGAGTGATGTGTTCCAGGTATTTCAGAAATGGCTGGCCTTGGTTGAGAATCAGTTAGGTAGAACACTTAAATGCCTACGGACTGACAATGGTGGAGAGTATCTCTCTCATGACTTTCAGCATTTCCATGATACATGTGGGATTAAGAGGGAGCTCACATCCCCTCGTACTCCAGAGCAAAATCCAGTTGCAAAAAAGATGAACCATACCATTCAAGAAAGGTTGCAATGCATGCTTTCCAATGCAAGTCTTTTTGGTGGTTTTTGGGCTGAGGCAATGAAGACTGTAGTGCATGTGATCAATAGATCACCTAGTAAGAGTTTGGATGGTGGTATTCCTGAAGAGGCATGGAGTGGCAAGAAGCCCTCTTGCTCTCATTTGTGTATATTTGGGTGTGAGGCATATGCACATGTGCCAAAAGAGCTTCGAAAAAAGCTAGATCCTAAGTCTAGGAAATGCATCTTTTTGGGTTATGGTGAAAGTGGAGAGATGGGCTATCGTCTCTGGGATCCAGAAGCAAAGAAGATCATACGTAGCCATGATGTAGTATTCAATGAGAAGAAGATGCATAAGGCACCCATGAGGGATGTGGAAATGAGGAGAATCACTTTCCAGGATGTGAATCCACCTTCATATGTTGATAGACAGCAAGCTGTCGATGCACCAAATGTGCAAGAAATGGTACCACCAAGTACTCCCACAGGTACAAGGGTAGATGATGGATCATCTATTGGTGGAAATGATGAGCCAAATGTGGCTGATATGAAGGTGGGACAACAAGCTGAAATGCCCTTGAGAAGATCATCTAGAGTGTCTAGACCACCTAATAGGTTTATTCCAGGGGTAGACTATGTGATGCTTACTGATTGCAGGGAGCCTTCTTGCTATAGAGAGGCTATGATGCGTGAGGATCAATGCAAATGGGAGTATGCTATGCAATCAGAGATGAGTTCACTTATGAAGAATAAGACTTGGGACTTGGTTTCTTTGCCACATGGAAAGAAAGCATTGCCATGTAAATGGGTCTTCCAAATGAAGGTCACAGGTGATGATATGCTTAGGTACAAGGCTCGTTTGGTCGCTAAAGGGTTCAAGCAAGAGAAGGGTGTGGACTTTGATGAGATATTCTCTCCAGTTGTGAAGATGACCACACTTAGATGCATGCTTGGACTAGTGGCATCAGAGAATATGGAGCTTATGCAGATGGATGTCAAGACAACTTTCTTGCATGGGGATTTGCATGAGGAAATTTACATGGTGTAGCCAGAAGGCTTTGAAGAAAAGGGCAAAGAGCATTTAGTTTGCAATGCTGAAGAAGAGTCTCTATGGTCTTAAGCAAGAACCTAGAGAATGATATCAGAAGTTTGATGCTTTCATTCGGTCCTTGGGTTTTAGAAGGAGTGAAATTTATCACTGCCTCTACACTAAAAGGGCTAAGGATAATAGCCTGACAATCCTGGCACTATATGTGGATGATATGCTATTGGCTAGCAAGAATAATTATGAGCTAGATGCATTAAAGGCCAAGTTGCATGAGGCCTTTGATATGAAGGATTTGGGACTTGTAGGTCATATTCTTGGTATGCACATCACGTGTGATCAGAGTACGAAACTCCTTTGGCTTTCACAAAAAGAGTATGTTACAAAAGTATTGCAACGTTTCAATATGGAGGGGGGGAAGGCAATGAGTACTTTATTCCCTCCATATGTGAAACTGAGTCATACAGATAGTCCCAAATCAAATGAGGAAAGGGCCATGATGTCCAAGGTTCCTTATGCATCACCAATTGGGAGTCTTATGTATGCTATGATAGCTACTAGACCAGACATTGCATTTGCAGTGGGAGTTGTTAACCGGTATATGGCTAATCCAGGAAAGAGGCATTGGGAGGCAGTTAAGTGCATCATGAGGTACATGAAGGGTACCAGGGAGATGTGCATCTGCTTTGGTAGAGGAGACATGCGTGTACTTGGGCACAAAGATTCAGACTATGCAGGGCATGTGGATAGTAGGAGATCCACTTCTGGTTATGTGTTCACCTTTGCAGGTGGTGCAGTATTGTGGATGTCTTGGGCACAGAAGTGCATTGCTTTGTCTACCACAGAGGCTGAGTATGTTGCAGCCACAGAGGGTTGCAAGGAGGCTATATGGCTTGATCGGCTAGTGGGAGATTTGGGGATTCATATAGGTGTACCAACATTGCATAGTGATTCCATGAGTTCTATTCAACTAACACAGAATCTGGTCTTTCATGCAAAGACCAAACACATTGAGGTTAGGTACCATTCATCAAGGAGGTACTTGAGGACAAGCGCAGATATGCTGACGAAGAATCTACCTAGTCAGTGGTTTGAGTATTATCGTGTATTGATGGGCATTGGATAGTATGCTCACTAGTTGTTCCCCAAGGTTTTAGAAGGAGTGAAATTGATCACTGCCTCTACACTAAAAGGGCTAAGGATAATAGCCTGATAATCTTGGGACTATATGTGGATGATATGCTATTGGCTAGCAAGAATACTTATGAGCTAGATGCATTAAAGGCCAAGTTGCATGAGGCCTTTGATATGAAGGATTTGGGATTTGTAGGTCATATTCTTGGTATGCACATCATGCGTGATCGGAGTAGGAAACTCCTTTGGCTTTCACAAAAAGAGTATGTTACAAAAGTATTGTAGCGTTTCAATATGGAGGGGGGGAAGGCAGTAAGTACTCCATTGCCTCCATATGTGAAACTGAGTCATACAGATAGTCCCGAATCAGATGAGGAAAGGGCCACGATGGCCAAAGTTCCTTATGCATCAGTAGTTGGGAGTCTTATGTATGCTATGATAGCTGCTAGACCAGACATTGCATTTGCAGTGGGAGTTGTTAGCTGGTATATGGCTAATCCAGGAAAGAGGCATTGGGAGGCAGTTAAGTGCATCATGAGGTACATGAAGGGTACCAAGGAGATGTGCATCTGCCTTGGTAGAGGAGACATGCGTATACTTGGGTACACAGATTCAGACTATGCAGGGCATGTGGATAGTAGGAGATCCACTTTTGGTTATTGTTCACCTTTGTAGGTGGTGTAGTGCCATGGATGTCTCGCGCACAGAAGTGCGTTGCTTTGTCTACCATAGAGGCTGAGTATGTTGCAGCCACAGAGGGTTGCAAGGAGGCTATATGGCTTGATCAGCTAGTGGGAGATTTGGGGATTCATACAGGTGTACCGACATTGCATAGTGATTCCATGAGTGCTATTCAGCTAGCACGAAATCCGGTCTTTCATGCAAAGACTAAACACATTGAGGTCAGATACCATTTCATTAGGGAGGTACTTGAGGACAAGCGCAGATATGCTGACGAAGAGTCTAACTAGTCAGTGGTTTGAGTAAATTATCGTGTATTGATGGGCATTGGATAGTATGCTCACTAGTTATTCTCCCTCAAAGGCACATTGTCCTTTAAGTGGGAGGTTGTGGGGGTTAAAGGTCACGGTGCCTTTACCCCGGTCATGTACAATACTCAAACACATATATAAATGAATGAAAAAGAAGATTAGGGTGGTTCTGCACCCACCAAAACTTGTGTGGCTCTCTATTTCTCTCTCTCCCTCTTCCGTTCTTGCTTCCGTTGAGAGCACTCTCAATTTGTAATAGCATAATAAAGATCGAAGCTGTGTGATGACTTGCATCTTCTAATTGGTGCCCCCCCTGAATCTTCTTATATATCATATCTATTTATGTATTATTTATATATATAGATGTCAGTAGAGCCATGTTTTATCTAGACGATGGCCCACTTTCACCGGTTGGTTTATCTCGATAACAACCCTTCCCAACCAGACGTGTGATTGGCAAAGCTAATCTAGATCATCTTGGTTATGTCACTACAAGACATAGGTCTCTTTCTGACACTATCTACTGATGCTTCATGGGCACGGGCACAAAATGACAAAATATGAAGAGGGGAGAGGAGAAGAGTGGAGATGAGGAGAGAGGGCATAGCTAGAGAGCACACCACAAATGACTAATTGTACACTAGATTTAGTTGAAAAAATAGAATATATACAAACCTATTTAGGGTTAGGGTTAGGGGATCTAACCCTTTCCTTTATAGCACTCTATTGGGTTAGTGCTATGCACATATGATCACGTGATGGTGCTATGCACACATGATCACATGATGTTGAGCATGAACTCTCAGTACATTCCCTCATGATCAACATCATGAAGTAGGCCTTCCCTCAAGATGATGATTTTGGGGAATCGAAGAAGGAATGAGCATTACATTCCATCACACCCCTTTAATGGGAATGCCCTTCCTCTATGTCAAACCAAGAGCTAATCAATGTTTCTCGAAAATCTCTTTACCGAGTGGTTTGGTAAAGATGTCTGCAACATTCTTTTTGCTATCACAATGTTGCAGTGTGATGTCACCAAGTAACACTCTTTCTCTGATGAAGTGCTCTCTGACATTAATGTGCTTTGATATATTGGATTCTTGGCCAATGCTTGAGCCAATTGATTATCATAGTATATTGTTGTTGGCTTTGACTCATCAAAAGTAATCTATTTCTGACGATAGTCTTCTGAGCCATATAGCCTCACATGCACCTGTAGAGAGTGCTCTATATTATTCTTCAGTCGAAGACAAAGAAACAGTTGGCTGTTTGTTTGACAACCATGATATAGCACCTTGACCAAGGAAAAATGCATATCCCTATGTCGGTCTCCTGGTCTCATGATCTCTGGCATAGTCACTATCACAATATCCATGCATCAGTGGATGACTTCCTCTGTATTCTATCCCAAATTGTTTTGTATCTCTGATGTATCTCAAGACTCTTTTGGCTGCATTCCAGTGAGACTGTTTTGGATTTGCCATAAATTGTGCCAGTGAGCTTACTGCATAACAAATATTTGGTCATGTGATCGTCAGATATATAAGAGATCCTACAAGCTGCTTGTAGTATCTGTCATTGATTGTAGGCTTTTCTAAATCTTTAGTAAGTTTCAAACTCTGTTCCATGGGAGTGGCTGCAATCTTGCAATGTGCCATATGAAACTTCTTCACGAGATTGTCAACATACTTGAGTTGACTCATGAATGTGCTATTTGAATCTCTCCAAAATTCAATTCCAAGACAATAGTGCATAAGTCCAGGATCTTTCATGTCGAACTCTGCAGATAAGTCTTGTTTTAGCTTTCTGATGAAGCTATCCTTGCTTCCTGTCACAATCAGATTATCTACGCACAAAAGTGCAATAGTAATGTCTTCCCCTTGAACTTTGTAGTAGAGAATATGATCTACATTGGATTTCATGTATCCCAGATTAGCAAAATACTTATCAATTTCAGCTGTACCAACTTTTGGGTGCTTGCTTTAAGCTGTAGAGACTTTTCTTGAGATGGCAAAACTTATTCTCTTTTCTTGGTTCGACATAACCTGCTGGTTGTTGCATGTAGACTTCCTCATCTAGATAACCATTGAGAAATGCATTCATAACATCAAGCTGATACACATTCCATCTACTGAGTGTTGCTAGTGATATCAAGAACCATATGGAATACATCTTTGCTATTGGAGCATAAGTCTCATCATAGTCCTGACCATATTACTGTGCAAATCCTTTTGCAACTAGTCTGGGTTTGTATCTTTGAATACTTCCATTTGGATTGTACTTCACTTCATTTGTTTGCTATGGCCTTCTTTCCTAGTGGAAGGTTGCATAATTCCCAAGTATTATTAGTAGACAAAGCATCCATTTCTTCATTCATAGCAGTTTGCCATTCTAGCTTGTCTACTGCATCTTCGAAGTACATTGGCTCTTCTATAGCCATGATGGTACTCATAAGAGCATAGTTGGTGGTTTCCACTTGAATTGCTTTGCCTTTTTGAGCATATGTCAATTTGGCTGGAGGTGTTGTGGCTATGCTTGGGGTGTTGTTGGCAATTCTTGCTCTTCTTCATCAACCTGTTCTATAGATGATTGTGAAGTTGATGCTTCCATCTGCTGTGTAGGTGAGGTTTTCCATTCTGATTCCTCATCAAAGATTACATCTCTAGAGATAATGACTTTGCGGTTGATGGGATCATACAACTTGTATGCTTTGCTTTCTTCACTGTAGCCAACCATGATGCATTTGCATGACTTCACATCCAATTTCTTGCGATGATCATCACGTATGTGGGCATATGCTATGCAACCAAATATGCAGAGATGCCCAATGTGTGGCTTATGTCTAGTGAATGCTTCATAAGGAGTCATACCCTGTATTGGTTCACTAGGAAGCCAATTAAGCAATTAGTTTGCTATAGCTATTGCTTCTGCCCAATACTAATTCGGAAGATGCTTCTCACTAAGCATTGCTCTAGCACTATCTGCTAAAGTCCCATTCTTCCTTTTAGCTCTTGCATTCTACTGAGGAGTATCTGCACATGTGAATTGTCTTCGTATGTCGTGACTTCTACAAATGTTCATGAATGCTGAAGACATGTATTCACCTCCTCGATTTGATCTCATGACCTTGATCTTTCTACCTGACTAGTTTTCTACCATGGCTTGAAATCTAGAAAACACTTCAGATTTCTCTTTCAAAAAGTAGACCCAACAATATCTGCTGTAGTCATCGATGAAAGTCAAGTAATAAAGTGAACCATTGATGCTGCGGGTTTGGGCATAACCCCATACATCTGTATGAATTAAATCAAGAATACCTCATGCACGAGAGGTACTTCTGACAAAGTTGGTTCGCTTTAGTTTGCCGAAGTAGCATGCTTCGCAAACTTTTCCAAGAAACTATTGCTTTGGAATCCCAATTGCCATATTCTAATTCTTGAGATCTAACTAGTACTTGAAGTTGACATGACCATATGTCTTGTGCCATTTTGCAGATAGTGGCAACTGTTTTGGTTGAGCTAACATGGCATGCTTATCTGGTACTGTAGCTAGCATTTTGTATAAGCGTCCTTCCTTGACACCTTTTGCTACTAGCTGACATCTTTTGGATTTATCTGTGATAGTGCATTCATCTCCATCGAAGATGACTCGATAATTATGTTCTGTCATTTGACCTATTGACAAAAGGTTCTTGTTGAGCTTCGGAACATAGAGCACATCTTTCACCAATCCTTTCGTACTAGTGAAATTGTTCATAGGGGTTACACCTGTCCCTTGAACTGGATTCGGTGTATTGTTTGCTGTGTAGATGACATTTTTCTGACCTTCTAATGGCTTCATTTTTGTGAACCATTCCTGATGATTTGTCATGTGAGATGATGCACCACTGTCGATGTACCAAGGATCCTATTCCACTTGGTCGACTTATAGTAGAGTTGAAATCCTCAAATCAGAGTCTAGGTACACTGTATCAGTTTGCTGCATTTCCTCATTTGCAAGGAACATATTCCCATGTTCATTTGCAAAATGACTGTGACTAGAATGTCCACCACGATGATTTCCTTTTCCACAGTAATTCCCTTGATTATTGCTAGATTGACTGCTTTGGTCATATTGCAACAATCTCTTTCATAGTGTCCAAACTTGTGACAGTAGTTGCACTGGATGTTTGACACATTGGTGGATGAATTCCCTTATCCTTGAAATCTTCCTCAGTTGGAATGATTTCCTCTTTGTTGATTTTGATGTTGTTCAAGATGATGTTGATGCTGACTTTGATTTTGTTATTGATGATGACTTCTCTGGTCTACCTGTGTTTCATAGTGTCCAAACTTGTGACAGTAGTTGCACTGGATGTTTGACACATTGGTGGATGAATTTCCTCGTCCTTGAAATCTTCCTCAGTTGGAATGATTTCCTCTTTGTGCTGATTTTGATGCTGTTCATGATGCTGATGCTGATGTTGATGCTGACTTTGATTTTGTTGCTGATGATGACCACTTCTCTGGTCTACCTCTATTTTTGTCTGAAGTTGTGAATGCCTGATCATTAGAATGACCTTTACGTGCTTGAATTGCATGAAAACTGAGTTCTTCACCAAGAAGGACTGACTGAAGTTCTTCCAGTGTCAAAATTTGCTGTTAGATGGCAATACTCTGGACTAGATTCTCGTATCCCTCTCCCATTCCATTCAGGATGACTTGAACCATTTCTGTGGGGTTCATAGTCTGTCTACTACTACAAGTTGATTGTTCTAGTCTTTTATCTGGGGTACATAAGCATGACCAGTTTTGCTGCTATTGTGGAAACTCTGGTTGATCTGGTTTTTGAGTGTGAGAATCCTGGATGTGTTCTTGGACTCATAGAGAGCTACAAACATATCCCATGCTTCTTTTGATGTCTTAATTGTGTTGAGCTATCCTAGCATGACATCTTTCACATTCTACTTGATCAGATGATAGGCATACTTGTCTTTCTTATCCCATTTTGCCTGTGCTTGGGCAATGGTGGGATCTGCTACTGGTGCAAAAACTATTTATGTAGCTGTAGATCCCATTGCTAGTGTTGTGACAATAGGTGGAGTAGAGCTATTGGTGGTTGGGTCATCCAATGGTCTAGGTGTAGACCCATCAACATACTCCCATTTGTCTTGAAGTACAAGAATGGTCTCCATTCGATATTTCCATGTACCGTAATTGGAGTTGTCTAACTTAGCAGATGCCTCTAGATTGAGGTTGCTAGTCGTAGACATGGTGCAAGAAATGTACTCAAAAGTGTCGTGAAAATCTCTGTATGAATCAATTGCAAATACACTGACCGTGCCAAGTGAAATCTCTAAACCATCAATGAAGATAGAACTGCAATATATAAAATCTGATCTATATTACAAAAGGCTTGTGGCAAATGATGCCGGGAATAGCCAAGAGGCTTTACAAGGCTGAAATGATGTGCACAATGCCGTGAGATAGCCGAATAGGCTTTATAATGGTGGCATGTATGTGTGAAATCAAGTGCTATCTGCCCACTAAAACAATCTGCAATGCCTCTATACTCTCTAGAGTCTGCTCTCATTGGACTGATGAACATAAGGTTTCAGGTAATGTAATGATGTGAAACCGTATGTGAGCGTATGGATTGACTCTGAGTAGGTACTAGTTGGGAATTTTGGGCATGGCTTAGATTCATAACATGGGGAAATTCAAAGCGTCCCCTCTATGGTGATCTAGTCTACTCTGATCTAGATCTATACCAACCATCCCTCCAAATGAACTCTCTCACTCAATGGAATGAAAAAAGAAACTCTCAATGAATATATCTATCTCATAATAGAAATCTCTCTCTCCGTAGATGGAAATTCTTCTCAATGAGAAGGAAATTTCTCTCTTTCAATGAACGAAAATCCTTCACTCAATGGAAGTGAATGGAATAAAAGACTACCTCTCAATCTTTCAATCTCACACTCTCACAATGATGGCGCCTTAGTGGAAGGTACAACCATGCTCTAATACCATGACAAAATATGAAGAGGGGAGAGGAGAAGAGTGGAGATGAGGAGAGAGGGCACAGCTAGAGATGATTAACTGTACACTAGATTTAGTTGAAAAAATAGAATATATACAAACCCATTTAGGGTTAGGGTTATGGGATCTAACCCTTTCCTTTATAGCACTCTATTGGGTTAGTGCTATGCACATATGATCACGTGATGGTGCTATGCACACATGATCACATGATGTTGAGCGTAAACACTCAACACAAAAATCATCGATACATTTAAAAGATAAAAAATATAAGAGTATGTACACAAAAATTGAGATCAAAGCACTCTTATATTGATGGTGAACTTAACATACAAATGTACAAAACGTCACTATAAAATGTGAGGGACAAAGACAAGAAGTCTTGACAATGTCAAAACAATCAATTAGTAGCATTTACATCAACGGCTTTGTCTTGAGCCAAGTCTTACATGCCACATAAGTCTATTTCAAGGTTTACATACAATTGACCACCTATATCATCATCCCTTATTGTATGTCTACCTAAGACTTGATCTTTTGAGCAGGAGGAACATTAGCTTACTGCTGAGCTGCCGCACTGCTCCGTGGCTACATTGTTGCCTTGCCCCATCTGCCCCTTCCAGCCCCCTTCCCCCGCGGACATGGCCAAGTGCTTCCCCCCCCACCCCCACAGAAAGAACCCACGTATCACTTTCATCGATCCAAGGTCTGGTGGAGTCAATGGCAAAGAAACCACTGCTGTCTCTCTTGATAATAGCATTGGGACCATTGTAGATAGTTCTAAACCATTTGACATCAAGAATGAAAATATTAAATCGTCTGAAATCAGCTTCATAGATGTCACGTATGGTCCCACAATAATGTAACTACAGGGAGAGAAGATTGGTATAAGAAGCACTTGCTTGGCTATCTTGTACAAGTTAGCCATGACTCCACAATCATAGGTGACTCTCCTTGAATAGATGCATTTCACACCAAAATGCTGTCCATGTAAACATGATAATGCATTGTACTTTTTATACGACAAAAAAACATGATTAAAACAATGAGGATGCATTTTGTAGCGATTGTGATCACAAATACCCAAATTAAGTAGAAAGGTAAGAAACTTACATATGGCATACATCCAACTACAAATAGTCCGTCCATGCAAATAATAGGTTGGCTTGGAGAGACCACTGTGCTGGTTTTTGGTGGCATAATAATGAAACACAATCTATCATGAGACATAATAATGAGATGCAATCTATCATTCTACATTGTCTGAGTAGCAAAGTCTCTAACCTAATGACCTGTCATCGCCCAAAATTCAAGGTTGTCTTGGAGCGACCACCACGATGGTTCTTGGAGTTATAGCTCCAATACCTATTTTTATGTGTTACCAGCACATTGGCAAATAGAAGGAGATCTATGGTAGCCACCATGCCAGTTCTTGGAGCTACATATTTGTGTACTAAGGAAAATGTATTTCCTTGTGCAACCAAGCAAAATGCAATTGATGATATGGCCCTTGTTGAGGGGTCCCTCTAGGGGCAAGGGCCATATCGACATGCCATTTGTCCAGTGGCATCTTGGATATTGTATAATGCATGTCGATATGGCCCTTGCCCCCCTAGAGGGGACCCCTCAAGGGCCATATCAACAATTGCATTTTCTAAAAGTTTAATTGTATTTTTCTAGATGTATCTCCATGCAACCACAATGGTGAGTCATTGGAGCTATTTTAATGCTATTTTGGTCATAAACCAAGGAAATTTTAGTCCTTGTTGCAATAAATATAAATGAGGGCAAAAGTGTTTCGAGTCACCGCGGTGACTGGAGGCCCGGAGGTGCCATCTAGCAAATCAACTAAAATTCATTGAGTGAAAATTGAGCAAAAGAGATTACACTGTATGTACATCTACATCCAATAACAGGTTATATAAAAGTTAACAACTTATATTGAGCAAAAATTGAATATAGGATCTTACATTTATAAAAACTCATCATTTACTGAGAGCCTTAAGGGCCAAAAGATTACAGGTAGCGACCATAACCATTCAAATATAAAAGCTAACAGTAGTGCATACTGAGAGCCTCAAATTAAAAAAAGAGAGATTACATAAATGTAATAAAAACTCAGCAATTGTTGAGAGCCTTACAGACCAAAAGATTACATTCAGTGAGCCAAGAGATCATTGAGAGGCTTAAAGGCCAAAAGATTACATCCAGCCATTATTGTTGAGTGGTTATGAGCCTCGTCTGAGCAAGAGGAAATTTGTACAACTCAGTATTTTGCCAGCCTAGCTTATTGCCAAAGGAGGAGACAATGGAGAGGCTAAAGACCATGCACATTGCTAGGACTTAGATTATGGCCCCCCCAACAAGTCGAGAGTACTCTGCTATGAAAATACTAAAGCCTTCATCGATGTCTAGGGGGAACCTATATAGCATAGCCATAAAGAGGCCAAAGGTGAGGGAGCATACCATCTAAGGTGGTGACATGCAGATATGGGGCGAATCCACTGTGGTGGGAGCGAAGTGTCTCCACTAGTGCTAGCATTTCTACTCCAAGTGCATGTAATGTAATCACCTTATATGAGGAGGTAGATAACATTGGGATCACATTGCATTGAGGGGGGGTGGTAGTAGGCATGGTGAAGATGAGTGGGTGAGTATTAGATGAGTAGGGGAGCAGATGAGTGATGAGAGTTGGAGGAGGGAGCATGGACAAAAGTAGAGTAGGGACGGAAAAGAGCTAGATGAGGGGTGTGGAGCAAAGTAGCAGACCAGGGGGCAGATGAGAGCAACATAGTAAAATTCCAAATGCCACGGATCTTATATATTATAAAGTTCAAGCCTCCGTGGTGGCTAGAGCCAGGGGTTCCATCTATGTTAATTGTAGGACATCATGGTGGAATCTTAGGCCCACCCTACTTGTCAAGCTCATGATGTAGGTTTCTTTTGGCAGGATATGATGGAGGCATGAAGTTGTATAGAGTGCAAGCACCAAGATGAAGAGGACCCCAAGCCAAAGGAGGAGTTACTATGGGCGTACAAGTCAACAGAGTCAAGAAAGCAGTTGATGATCTGAGTGTGTGAACCGGGTCTTCTATAGTTCATCAAATTTACCTAAAGAGTTGGGAGATGCTTGCTATAGAGAGGCTGATAAGATAGTTGGGAGTTTGGGATTTCCTTGAGCCCTAGAAATGTCCTTGTATTTTTGAAAAAGTAAAAATCTTGTAGGCATTTATGTCAACCTGCTTCCATGTTAGTACCTTAAACGTTTTAAGTAGCTCGGTGGTTGAAAACTGATAGTTAAAGATAACTAGCCTAAAGGGGATTGTTTTAGTATAGCACTGTGGAATGAGTTTTAAGATAGAACGGTGGTAGTGCATGATAAGTGGTCGCCAAAGCAGTGGTTGGTTGCACACTAGGATATTAATAGCCATCAATGCGATGGTTTGCTTCTATTATTACAAGATGAATGGATTTGTGGATGTGTGAATTTGTTATGGGATTTAATAAAACCAGCGCAGTGGTTATTTGGGATATACTAAAAACAAGTAACTATGGGATTTAATAAAACTAGTGCAGTGGTTGTTTGGGATATACTAAAAACAAGCATGGGATTTATCGTTTGGGATTTACAAAAACAATTTAATAAAACCAGCACGGTGGTTGTTTGGGATATACTAAAAACAAGCAGGGGATTTATCATTTGGGATTTACAAAAACAAGTGTGGTGGTTAGTTTGGGATTTACTAAAAGAAGCATAGTCTCAAATACATATTCCCTTTTATAGGATAAGTAGAATATTGTTTCCTTGTAATGAGACTACATTTTCTTAGTACTATCTCAATCATCCTCATCCACTACTCCAAGACACCCCAAGATGTGCTCATGCATGTCTAAATCCAATTTGAAGACACTCTTTCCCTTCTTTTATTGTGACACACGTTGCATCTCTCTTGCATCTGGAACTTAATAGCTCTTACTAGATGAGAGGACACAAATGTTTGTGGACCCTTATGTAGCAGTTTGTAATTGCGGCCTCTCTTGGATGTTTTTTTGTACCAAAAAGCTCTGATTACTACATCCCAATTCTCATAGGTTGTTCCCCAATTATCCTTAAATGCTTCCTCAACCTTGTGCTTAGGTTTGGTGCACTGTAATAGAAAGTATGGGTCATCTTCCTCATTCTCCCTAGAGGTAGTGACAACTGCGCCAAAGTTATCCCCCTCTTCTAGATAGTTAGTGAGGTTATAGAAACTATCTCCAAACTGTGGTGCGTCGTTTGTCTCTCCATTGTTTGTCACTCCTTTTGAAAGTAGAGGGAAAACTTAAACTCGCTCCCATGTCTTCACGGTTACAATGTTCACACAATCATCATGATCCCCTATGATGCATGCACTGTAGAAACAAGGAAGTTTTCTTGTTTTAATCAGTTGTTTGTAAGCCCCATATACTGTGCAGACCACAAATTTGTTTAGTTTTCTTGCAATCGTACCAACTTCTCCTTTGGACTTCATCTAATTTCACTTCATGGAACACTTTGCATACTACACTATTCTTAAGGCTTGTTTACTGTATGTTGAATTCGCGCCTGTGGAGAGGTTGGCTATAAGCCATGTTATAGCATCATGGGCATATTGAGTTTTTATTGAGGGCATGTTAATTGGGGTTTAAACAAAGCTTGATTAATGACAACACGAAATCCATCGTGTTTTCACTTGCCATGGCTAGAACCAAAGAAATTCCACATCATGTCTAGACAGCAGATCAGGGATTCAAACCTTGAGACAAAGTAGAATCCATGGGTTGATTTAAATTGAGATGCAGCACCATCTGACCACACCCCATGTTTTATATTTTCTGCATGGGGATTTTCCTTTTTCAACCAATCCCAATGGAGTAGAAAAGCATGCTGTACAAATAAGAGACAAATAAGGTGTCATGTTCCCTATCATCTAAAATGTAGAAATGGTATATGCATTGCACTGACCTGGAATCCTGTGAGTTAGCAAGCAGATTGGCATCAGGCATAGAATAATCAAGAAAATGACTGTACGTGATATGCACAAGAATTGTTATTTGCTTGTTGTACTAGTGAGCACTTTGTATCTCACCTTGTTCTTGAAATGAATAATCTTTAGCAAAATCTATAATAGAGACAATAGTGTCATGGGGAAAATTGGCAAGACATGGCCTAGACCTGTTTATCTTGCTAGCTGGGCGTGAAATTGTGAAGCACATATTTTGGGATGGATTGAAGAACATGACCTATAAGATCCATTGGTTGAGTGCTCTTACATGATAGTAGCTATCTATTTTTATTGAATCCTTCAACATTGATATTTTTAATTCTCCTCCATTTTAGAGCAACATGGGTGTCTTCCCTCATTTCATTTGGATAGATGGGAAATGTCTTCTTATTTAGTTTTAGACTGCAATATTCTTGCATGTGCCACAAATGTATTCAATGCGATGCCACTCACACTCTCATAGAGACCTTAGGCTACAAAACATGCTCTCCCTTGCAACACATGATGAGGATCTAGGTGGCCTACAGACTGCATTCATCGAGGAGGCATGGGCATCGATCCCCATGGAGCAATGCTCCAACACGTCCAGATCTCAAGTCATTCATAGCTTGTTGGGCTAGGTCAAAGTCTATGTGTGTTTTGCAACAAAAAAATTTTTGGTATTTGAGTCTCCTAACGTACGAGGGCCTACAATTCTCAAAGCTCCTCTACCCAATTGAAATGTTTAGATTTTGATCCATAAATTTGAGATACAACTCCTTCTGTTGATCCAACATGCGGGAATAATATAACAATGAGCCCTCTTTTAAATGGAACAACAATATAGTGAGCCCCCTTTTTGCACTACTAAAACCAGACAAAACACAGTCTAATTAAAGTATATAATGAAGCAAAAAAATTTTCAACCACCGCACTGGTTTAGGATAGTCACAATTTCAACTACCGGGCTAGTTTAGGATAGTCACAATTTCAATCACTGGGTTGGATTAGGACACATTTAGGATAGTCAACCACTAGGCTGGTTTGGGACACAATTAGCATAGTCACAATTTCAAACACCGGGATGGTTTAGGACATTGTCACAAGTTCAACCACTGGGCTAGTTTAGGTTGACAATCTCAACTTCACATATTAGACAATAACAAGAACATTGCTTTTCATTTTTGAATTTCACAATTAGAAAATAACAATATATTTTTGAATTTCACAATTTCAATCACAATTTATGTATGGTAATTGCTTACTATTTGTCTTGAACCAACACTGAGTTGGTTTAGGACAATCATGTTAAGTCCAAGCCATCCCAATCTAGAAATAGTGGTATATCGCCTGAATAGCAAGAGATTAAATTTAACAAATTTAATTCGTACTAAGAAACATAATAACTTCAACCATCGGGTTGGTCAATAACTAATGTCTGTTCAACCACACTGGTTCAAGACAATCACATAATTGGTGATTGAGCTGAAGCAGCCATGGTTGCATGATGTTCCAACCACCGAGCTGGTTTAGTAAAATAATAATATATATTGCTATTCTATTGCAAAATATATTGATGTTAATTTCTATTCAACCACGCCACTGGGCTAGACAACAACTAATGTATGTTCAACCACATTGGTTTAGAACAACCACATAACTAGCGATTGAGATGAACTAGCCTATGGTTGCATGATGTTCCAACCATCGGGCTGGTTTAGGACAATCACATTATTTATAAGCTTGGTTTAAGAAATGAAACAAGTAAACTATCCCAAAGCTCAATCACAAACAACCACTGGGCTGGTTTAGGCACCACTGACCTACGTTGGATCTAGCATGCTCCATCATCTTCTTCATTTCTACCCTCTTTCTCTCCAAATTTTGCGTAGCTCTATTCTCCTCCATTAAGGGACCATTCCTAGAGCCCTCTGAGCTAAAGTTTCCTCTACTTAGGCACACCTTTGACACAAGAAATTAGGGAGAGATGCACTCTATAGCAAGTGTGGACATGATATCTACTGGACAAACTTTCAAGCAATTTTGCCTACTGGCACAATATTTTGCCAATTCCTCTTAGTCACAAATGGGAGACACTATGAGCTTTTTGCTCATGGATTTTGAGCTCAAATGCTTGTGGGAATAAGGAGAAATAAGCAAAAGACCAGTCAGAGAAGGCACTACTATCATGAGCAATGTTGCACATTTTTTTGATAATCCTCTCTATTGGAAGTAGTCCTTAGTAAGAGCTTCCATTTGCTTTTAAAATTCTTTCAAAGCTCTTCTCTTCTACTTCAATTGCACCCTCCAATTTCAGACTGCTCAATTTGGGGGTAACAGTGATATCTACTTCTACTCTGAACCATCGAACATGGTTAAGTGCTAGAAAGTTTCATTATTATGTGAATAATCTTTGGGCTTTTGGTGAATAATCTTTGGGCTTTTGGATTCTTTCTCATTTGAAGTGATCTAAAGCATTTTCCAGCTTCATCTTTGGAGCACTGTCCTGAATTTTTGATAGTTTTTTGAAAATTTAATGCTAGAGCAAATGCTATGTTGATGCTTGAGGATTGAAGTAATGCCAAAGTTCAATTCAAGGAATGTATTTTCAATTTGAAATTCAGTTAGAACTGATCTTGTGTCAAAATGCCAAGCTCTGAGGGATCTTCAAATGATTAATACTTGCAGAAGACTACAAGAAGGACAAAATTCAAAGTGAAGAAGACCCTAGCCAAGAAACTCTGGGAGAAGCCAACAGGGTATGAGTATGCTAAACAATTAGGATTCTTTGAATTTATCTCTAGCAATCTACATTTGTATGGTGAGGGAGATTTCTTTGTTCCACAAGATTACTCATTTTGTAAGAGAGTAGACATTGCCTGATAAAGGTAAGACCCTCTCATGGCTACTTATAAAATTGACAAGTTCAATGGCCAAGGATTCCGTACTTGGCAGATGAAGATAAATTTTATGCTTATGAAGGAGAATCTATGGGACTTAGTCAAAGAAGGAACTCAAACCTCTCAGGAAGGTGAATCAACTACAACAAAAGGTAAAGGAAAAGCCACTGACTCTACTTCTACACCTACAGATGCAAAGAGAATTGAGAAAGCCTATGCCATCATTGCATTAGGTTTGGGTGATGACTATGTACACCACATCTCAAATTTGGAATCCCCTTGTGAAGCATGGCACAAGTTAGAGATATTATTTGGTGCTAGCTCTCATACTTTCAAATTAAATCTAAAAACTAAGTTCTTTGAACTTAGAATGGAGGGAGATAATGTTGTTGCCCATCTCAACACTATGAGAAGTATTATGACACAACTAGCTTCAATTAATTCCCTTGTCACTAAGGATGATGCTATGGCAGTGCTTTTAAAGAGCATGCCTTAGGATTTTGACTATGTGGTTACTACTTTGAAGAATCTACCTGAACCCTCATTAGAAGGCATCATTAGTGTTTTACAAGAAGAGGAACAGAAGAACAATTCAAGAGTGGGCAAAATGCATACAGAGGCACTTGCAGTGAGGTTTTCAAAGAGCAAGTACAAGGCTTGTAAACACTGTGGGAAAAACAATCACCTTGAGAAGGATTGTTATAGAATCAACCCTTGCTCATATTGTGGAAAGAATAATCACTCTGAAAAGTTTTGCAATGAGAAATAGAGGACTATGTCAAATATGGTTGAAGACAGAACTCCATTAGCAAAAGAAGCATCCAACTTTGTGGTAGAAGACAAGGACTTTGCCTTTTGAACAACTTGTCTTTGAATTTTTGTTTATCATCACTTGGTCAAAATTTGAGGTTCTCTACTTGGAGTAGTACACCAAAAAGAATGTCATATGTTTTGTCTTTTGTAAATCACCTCTGGTCACCACATGATGTAGGCCATGTGATATGTGTTTGGTCTATCCCATTTTTGTGAACCTTGACCCTTGGGCACCTTTGCTAGCATGAGAACCTAGACATAGATTTATCCTTGACCACCAGGAGATGGCCATGTTTGACCACCATGAGATGGCATGAGAAACTATGAGACTAGATGTATCCTTTACATTGCAAGAGGCAAACCCTTGAGGGGGGGTATGTTGGGATAAGTGTGATCAAGGGCTTGCTCTATGGTGCATGTGTGCATCTAGGGGAGTCACATGTGTGTGTGTGTGTGTGTGTGTGGAGGCACATCAAGTGCTATGATGTGTCTAGTGTGTGACCTAAGTGATGATGTAAGCCAAAGGCCCCCACATGGGAGGTTCCTTTGATTTAGGCTAGTCCCACTAATGTAGGGGATGATTGCCACTGTGATATAGGGGAGGTGCCTACACCATCCTCTCTTTCTATAAAATGAAGGTCATTCCTTCATTCTAATAACAATGGATTTTGCCTCACTTGTGCTCTCACTCTTTGTGCCATGATGCATCTCTTCTACCCCACACTCCTCTACAAGCTAAGCCCAAGGATCCTATACCCACCAGTAGTAAACAAGCTAAAAAAGGGATCCCCAATTCAGTTTCTACAGAAAAAACCGTTCTCCAAAAGATAAACTCTATCAAACCCTTGCTCCCCCAGGATAAAGGGAAGTGGATACATAGAAAGATGGATTATGGTTGATGGGCAAACATTCACAGTGGTATCACTTTATGCTTCTAATAGTTCACAGGAAAGAATGGTTGGCTAGGAATCACTCCTATTGGTAGGAAATAAATGTTTTATGCCTGGTGACTTGAACATGGTGGAAAGCTCCAAGGATAGATGGATGGGTAAAGGAACAGTCATCAGAGGCAGAGAACTGACCTTCTGGGAGGACTTGAAAGAAGAGCTTAGTCTAGTTGACATGGGGATGAAGGACACCTTCACATGGTCAAACAGTTAAGTGGGGGACAACAGAAGAGAGGCCAAACTGGACAGGATATATGTCTCACAAGATCTAGTTAGCCAAACTAGCTCTTGCCAGACTCAGGTCTTTTCCTCTTTCTTTCTTTCAGAACACAAGCCAATCTTGCTCAAGTGTGACTTTGGCTTGGGCCAAAAAACCACATCATGGTTTAAGGCTGATCCCAAATTTTTTGACTTAAGGAGTGTTCAAGAAGGTGTTAAACTTATTTGGCTCAAGGCTTTCACTGAGTCTCCTTCTGCCATTGAATCTTGGTATACTGCAGTTGACTAGATTCAAAAGTTCCTCAAAAAAGTTAGAAAGGATAGAGATAAAATTAGAGCAAAGAGGATTGATAGCATTCAAAGTATGATTACTAGCTAGATAGGGAGACACTCAGGCACATGTTGACTTGGTGCTCAAAAGAAACGAGTTTAGGATTCAAGAGTAGATTCTTCTAAATGACTCTAAGGGATACTTTAGAGATTGGTGGACTAGCAAAGTTGACAGACCTACCAACGAATACTTTAAAAGTATAAGAAGGAAAAGGTCTAATGAAGAGGTACCCCTTCTTAGAAAAGCTGACAACTCTTTGGCCCTTTCTAATGAGGAGAACATTGACCTCATTTAGCTTCATTTTCAGACTCTATTGTCCTCCACCATTCAAGTAGACGATGAAGTGATTAAAGCCAGAGAATTTTGCAAGGAAGCTAGAAAAAGCACTGTTCTCAGCTTTGATAACAAGTACCTGGAGAAACCTCTGACTATAGAGGAATCTGTTTGAAGCTGTCAAGGTGATGTCTGATGGCAAAATACCAAGAGAGGATAGACTACCAATTGAATTCTACAAAAGATTCTGGTCCACTGTTGGCCCATACCTCCTTCTCTTATGGCAAGAAAGTGTTGAAAGTGGGTTCCTGCCTACACATATCGATGGTGGCGTTATAAAACTTATTCCTAAGGAAGGAGATAAGACTAAGCTAAGGAACTAGAGACCTCTTACTATGCTCAACTGTAGCTATAAAATCTTTGCTAAAGCTCTGGCCTTGAGGATTAAAAACAAAATGGCCAAGTTGATCCTACCAAAGCAGAAGGGCTTCATAAAGGAGGGCAGACATTTACTTGAAGCTATCATCAACATTTGGGAGGGATGTGAGTATGCCAGAGAAACAAAATAGGACATATGCTTCTTGAAGGTTGAATTTGACGGGGCTTATGATAGACTTGAATGGGAGTGCATCATCCAAGCTCTGTCTAATATGGGTCTTGGACCCCTTTGCATTTCTTTTATCAAACTCCTCCTCATAAATGCTACAGCAAAGATTTGTGTTAATGGGATCATGAACCAGCCATTTGAGCTTAAAAGATCTATAAGACAGGGGTGCCCTATTGCCCCTTTACTCTTTGCAATTGCAACAAAAACTAACTGGGATGGCTTCTCCATCAAGAAATCCAAGAAAACAAGTTGAAAGGTATTGAGCTACCCTCAGGCAAGCACCTTACCTCTGCTTTCAGCAGTTTGCTAATGATACAAAGTTAACCCTCAAGAATGAGTCACAATATATCAAGGTGGCCATCTTTAGATATTTTTTGCAAAGTCTCTAGGTCCAAAATCAATCACTCTAAAACTGGATATGCAACTCTCAAAGGTGATGAACAGCAAGTGTTGGAAGGGATGGGATGCCAGAGGGTCAAGCATGGCTCAGTCTTCAGGCTGCTAGGTATCCATATCGGGTTTGATATTTCCCTCAAGAAAAGGGGGGATTGGTTCATGAAAAGATTCCAAAACAAGATGGAGAAATGGAGAGGATTTCAGGCTAGTCTGGCAAGAAGAAGAAATGTTCTTAACCATTTCATTTATCCTATTATATCTTCTACCTCATAGCTTGGTCCCCCTGCAAAGTTGGAATTAACATATTCATAAAAATTTGCAGATCTTTTCTGTGGGGAGGCAAGATACCCAAGGTCAGGTGGGACTTCTGTATCAAACCCAAGTAGGAGGGTGGATTAGGAGTTATCAGGCTGCTTTGAAACTCTCCTCAACCTGGATTTTAAAGGCAATCCTAAACCCTATTGAAGACTGGGCTCAACTTCTCCTTAGGAATGTCAGCTCCCTAAGACACCTCAGAGTTCTCAAGTGGAAAAACTACCCAATGCTATGAGCTATTTGTAACCCAGAACCCTGCAAACCTAAGGGCAGCCAGCTTTGGGTCTCTCTTTGGACAGCTTTTGAAGGGATTAAAAGCCAAATTGTCTTTTTAGGTAAAGGTGCCTTTAGGACCTTGGACTCAATTTGAATTTCTGTTATTTTCAAAGAAGCTATTCTTTCTAATGAAGAGATAGCCAAGGCAGCTCTTCTATTTAAAAAGGGTTTGCAAAGCTGGGGACGAATAGATCTAAACTAAGGTGGAAAACTTCGGTAGAGATTAGGAGAGAGTTCAGTCTAAACAACAAAAGCCAGTCACTTGTTATGAGTGGATTACAACTTTGGACTGGCAGCCAACAGCGGAAGTAGGGATCTTTCCTTGTGTACAGTAGGGAGTTCAACTGGGTGGAAAGTTCCTCTTTCTTCCCCATACCCACACCAAGTAGGGACATGGGTGATCTCTGTAGGGTTCTTAATGATGACAAGTGGAAACTTCATGACTCCAAAGAGAAATGGAAATTTAGGATTCAAGTTCTATGCCATCTGGTCTCCTTCGATTCTAGACAAACTATCTGCTCAAATGTGGCTCATATTGCATAAAGCTATGTGGACCAATATCAGAGGATGCAGGATTGGGAAGAGTAATGGTAAATGTATGAATTGTCCCTCTACTAATGAAGATATCTTCCATCTCTTTGTGGCTTGTCCAGTGGCTAGAAAGGTATGGAAAATAGTCCAACATGAGATAGGGGAGCCAGTGAATTGGAAGGCCATCTTGCTTGGAGACTCTTCAAGGACAAAACAGGACACCTGGTCACCCCTGAAAGCACATGCACTTTGGTTTATATGGGTAACCAGGAATAATCTTCAATTTAATCAGGTTATTTTGCAAGTTGACTTACTGTTTGTTAACTGGTTGAACAGGACTAGAAGAAAATCATAGGACTGATCCACAGTTTCCAAGCAGAGGTTGCCATCTTCAACGCTGACTTACAAGAACACACTCAAAGTTGCTTTGGGATTGATAAATCCACGCCCTTTGAAGTCCCTATTGAGATCACTGAGTTTCTTAATCAGCTACCCTCCACATAGGTAAAAAAGGAACCTGATTCACCTTGTGCAGCCTAGGCAGATGACACTAATAGCTTTAGAGATTTAGAGAGTTTCAATTACTCTAATTACTTCAATGATGACAATACAGATGACATTGAGGACTCCTATGTCCCTCTCTTTTGATTTTGTTGCTATTGTTTATGTTTTTATGAGAATTGTTTTGATGAAACTCTCCGCATGGGGGCTGGCTGTTCTTTACCAAAGAACATGTAAATACTTATGATGATGATGATATCCTAATATAACAAAAACTTTTTCTGCCTAAAAACAAAAAAGCTATATTAGGTTGAGTACATGTGACAAGGCGCCAAATAGATCCCATAGCTTGACGATATGTTACAAGGCTCATTGCTTCACGGGTTGTCTCATCTTGTGGGGACATTTTCTTTGATAGCTTCAAGTTGAGCTCCATTGGTGTGTGCTGAGGTTTTACGTCAAGCATGTAGTAACGTTTTAGAATCTCTAGAATGTATCATTGTTGCAGGAGTGTGATAGGGCCATTGATAGGATTGTGCTTGATCTGGATAGTGAGACAGTACTGGGCAATGCCATTGTCAATCATTTCAAATTCATAAGCAAGCTACAGTTTAGTTTAAAGCAAGAAGTCAAGATTATTGCACGCTAGTAAGGGATCATCGACATAAAGACCAAGAATGTAGAAGGACTTCCAGATCTTTTGATGTAAACACTTGAATCGGTTATCATTTGTTTGAAGCCCAGGTCGAGGAGAAACAGTTTAGGCATTGGTACCACACTTGGGGGGCTTGCTTCGGGCCATACAGACTCTTTAAAAGGAGGTAGACTTGGTGCTCATGTCCTACTATCTGCTCATACCTGAGTGGTTGTTGCATATAGATCCGTTGATCTTTGGGTAGCATGCCATTCAAGAACACCGTTTTGATGTCCATTTGGTGAAGATGTAGACCTTGTGTAGCTGCAATTGCAATGATTAGCCTCAGTGATTGAATTTTGATGACAGGGGCGTAAGTCTCTGTATAATCAACACCATGAATTTGGGAGAAGTCCCTTGCAACCAAGCATGCTTTAAATCATGCAACTGAGCCATGTGCGTTGTATTTCTTCTTGAGGAGCCATTTGGAGCCCACTATCTTGCAATATTTGGGTGGGTCAAAGAGTCCATGCTTAATTTTTGAGTAAGGATTCATATTCATCGTCCATGGCATTGCGCCACTAAGGAGCTTCATTTGAGTGGAGCGCAACATTGAGTGGAATGTGGTCATCAGTTTGAAGGTCCAAGACATTGACGTCTGAATTTGGCATTGGGACTTATTGAGTCATGACACCCAAAGAGTGTATTGTGTCCCTAAAGCAAATTGGCCTCTCGTGGAGCGAGCAGAGCATCGCAAAGCAGGGCTGTGCTTGAAGGTATGGTCTTGGACTCTTGTAGCTTCATCAACTTCCAGATTGAGGGCTTGAGGTGCATCAGTGAAGACATCGGGATCATGATCATTTTCCAACGTAGCCTGAGGGTTAGTAGAGGGGTGAAAGTCCTCTTCATTAGAGTGGAGGTTAATGGGATCATCGTCCTAATTTGGAGAAGCCGGATCATCTTCATGGTCCGAAGGAGTCTCTTGCAGGTCGACCACCAGATCAAGGTCTTTGTTAGATGACTTGTGGGGGTGACTTACACCTTGACTATTAGGCAGTTGTTGACCACGTGTCACTTTGGGTATTGGAGTGGTTGGGTTGAGTGACCATGGGCGTTGAATTTGTACACTCGGCAGTGCATTGGCTTGCACTTGTGGAGGGCCTGTGGGTGGGACCGGTGACAGAGCTAGAGGCATGTCGTCCTCCTCTTCCTCCTCATGGCGAGTGTGCATGTCAAGTGGGGACGTTTCATCTTGTCCACTGAGATCACCACTGCCAGGTTCTCAAAAAATCACGTTGCATGAATAGAACACTTGGTGAGTCATGGGATGGAACAGCCAATAGGCCTTCACGCCAAGTGGGTGGCCATATCCAATCAAGAGGTAGCGCTTGGTTTTTGGGTTGAGTTTGCGTCTGCTCTTGTTAGGAACATGGGCAAATGCGATGGAGCCAAAAATTTGCAGGTGAGCAACATCTGGCGGTCTACCCGTCCAGGCTTCATGAGGTGTCACTTCAGGATTGTGGCTTAGTGTGGTCATGTTTTGTGTGTACGTAGCCGTCAGCACAGCCTCGCTCCAGAATGTGTGGCAATTGTGCATAGGACAACATCGACCTTGATGCTTCCATTAGCGTTCTCATCTTGCGTTCAGCCATCAGATTTTGTGAGGGTGTATCGGGAATTGTCTTTTGGTGGAGAATCCCATGGGTGATGAGGTATCATTCAAACTATCGAGAACAGTATTCACCTCCTCCATCAGTTCAAATGGTCTTGAGTTTTGAGCCCGTCTTCCTTTCAGCTAGTGGTGAAATTTGAAGGCCTAGGTAAGCATTCATTTGGAAGGCCTCATACAATGAATGGCCTTCCATGGAGAAACCCAAATAAAAAATTGGCCTTCAAATGTAGCCCTAAAATAAAATTAGACTTCATGATTTTGTGTTGAAGTTTTCATGGCCTTTAAGGCATTCAATTCACTCTAGGAACAAAGAAAAAATGCCGGATATATTAAGCAGGTTGGTGAGGCCCAGGGAAAGGACCAGTACATCAGAAGGCATTTATGCATGAAGCCGTAGAGGCCTACAATTTTTCTTCTCTAGAACTTTGTCATTTTACATGTGTTGTGACTATTGGCGATCCACTTGAGTTGTTCCAAACGACACAACAACAAACACAGAAACTGGAACGACTCAGGCGAGCCCATAACATCCGAAACAGGACTGAGTAGTGAGGAGCTATGGTGAAATTTGCCAACTTGGTGCCTATAGTCTCCTCGCCCCCCAAGAAAAATCACACACACAATATATATAATACATATTAAAAAATTTTGAAGGTTGGTGTCCATAGAAGGGCTTTTTTGCAATTTGCTCCTTTCAATTGGCATTCTATACATGAAGGCTAAAAATTTAGAGTGAGTTCTTTTGCGAGCCAAATTTTTCCTCTACTTTGTATGAAGGCTTAAAGAGCTTTGATGCCTGATGAAGCCTTCAAATTTATCTCACGGAGTGGGCCGCAGCGGTCTGAGTGAACAAGCTCAAGAAGGTGAGTGGCTCGTGTGCCGTGTAGACCTGAGAATGTTGTGAGATGATGTTTCCCCATGACACAAGATTCACAGAATGGGTCTGTGTCTGGGAATGCGGTGGGGAGCCCTTGTACCATCTTCTTTCGTGAAAGGGTGGCCATCCTGCGAAAGTTGACGTGACTCAATCTGCGGTGCCATAGCTGTGCTAGAGATGCAACGAAGTGACCAGTGATAATTCGTGTTGGAGAGTCGCACTATCTCGTACACTCGACGAACAGAAGTACTTGGGTGAGCCATCGTGCATGCAGGAATGGTCAGCAGCGGAAGTCTCCTTTGATAAGGAGAGCAAGTGAGTAGTGTAGCAGCAGATTTGTAATTTCTTCCCAAGTGAGCTCGAAGTAAGGAAGAAAAACAATCAAATCAACCCAAAAATTTGCCGAATCAGGATCGAATTGTTCTGCAGACATCAGAATGGGACAAGACAGGAGAGGTATTGGTACTACTCAGGGTGAGACGATCGGCAGACAACACCCTTGTATGACGACCAAAGTGTGTCCCGAATGGTAACTGATACCATGTGAAGTCTAGAATAGAGTGAAGATAGAAAGATAGAAGATGCGCGCACAGAGAGATTAGAGCAACAGTAGAAAAGAGACCATGAATTGGATGAAGAAAGACGTGTGTGTATTATGTTGAGGTTCTTGTAGGACCGAGATTGCAGTTGAAACTGATGCAATCAGTTATTGCTGTTGCAAGCGCTATAGGCGCGCATTATTCAATCTAATTGAAAATACATTAGGATTTAACATAGATGTTTTCACAGCCACGAAGTAAAATGCTCTTCTCATTCTCATTTAAGAAAAGCATTGCCGAGGACGCAACGACATCTTTATTACCGCTTGCCACAGATTGCACACTTGCTCTACTTATAAAGCTACGATATACAACCTTCAGAATATATATGTGCAACGAATGTATATCAGAACAAGTCCATGGAGTCCTCGCGCGTCTACATCGATGTTTACTTAAAGGGATGCTTCCTCTCTCGGGAACTAATAAGTTTGGACGTATATGCTAGAGATTGTACAGCTTCTCTATATTCCCAGGACCAAGCATATGGTCTGGTTGGCTGTGGCCATCGGTAGATGCAACTCTGATCAGATCGCCCGGTTGGGCCAAACAGATATATTCCGCAGACGCAGACGGGCCCGATAAATGGAAGTCTTGTGAGAAATGCGAATCTCCCACAAAGCATCTCAGAGTCTGGCATGGGCTAATCCACCCGATTCGAGCTCTCTCACCGCGGATTTGAAGATTTCCAATTGCAGAAGGTAGAAGCAAGGGTAGATGTCTAAGAGATTAGAAGAACGTCATGAGCACTACATCACTTAGAACGTAAAGAATCACTTATGGTAGTAAGCGGTTTAAACAGGAAGCAACAAACCTTCATTCCCTGATATGCATCTCTGTTCCATGCCCGAAACGCTAAATCAGAGGCTGCAGCACGAATCGCTACGTAAGGCATCTCTTTTCTCAGTTCTTCGTTTAGAAAGCTAGGTGAAATAAATTGAACACTTACCCTTCTTCAGTGCTGCCTCCAGCGTGCTACGGTTATCAGCGAATGCAGCGTTGACAATGCCTGCTTGTGCTGCGTCGTTAGCACGGTACCTCCGCCTGTACAGGCATGCAGTTAGAGGTAGATAAATTCGTGAGCTGTTTCTTATATGAATCAGAGATTGGCTTCGCGAAAGTGCAACGAGAGAATATTGTGATATCAAAGCGTGTTTTGGAGAAAGTTTACCCTGTCAGTATAACCTTCTGATAGACAGTAGGAGTAAGTTTGCAAGAGATGGTCGCAGAATTTCCAGGAGTCAAGCTCGCTCCTAGGTCGATCTGCGAGGTATTTTATGATTTTTACCAACCCATAATTGGGAGGTTTAATTGTTTGTAAGATTTATTCCTTTTGTTTGAAATCGTTGTAAGACTTGCAATACCTCGTTCATGAAGATCATTCCGTGATCAGAGCACATGTACCGGAGGTCATGGGCTAACGCAAAAAAGCATCCTGCCCCAACAGCGTGACCCATAGTAAGGGAGTAACAATTGTTTCATCCATGGCAGTCTAGTTATGTTCAAAGATTATTGTTTACGAGCAAATTCACTGAAGGGACAAAAGATATACATGGAAGATCAGTTGCCTACAAGTCACGCGACAATGTATTTAAGGACATTTGTTAAACCTGATTGCAGCCACAGTGGGGACGGATATAAGCCTGGCACGTTAATATGAAAAGATCGCAATTACGCACACGCGCGCGCACAGACACACACACACTTACTTTTATGTCGTTGATTGGCAAGTTGGCGTAGTGATTTTCGTGGAGACGAAGGGTTTTGGGAGCTCATAAAGTTCATTGTTTACTCAAAATTATAACTAGCTGATACCCGTCTTCGATCGATGTCTCTCCCTGCAAATGTGACGTCCATTCCGTTGGAATAAAACCTTCCCTGCTCGTCAGAGAGTCCATGTAAGGCTCTTCGTAAACAAAACAGACATTAATAATAAAGAGCAATTGTATTAGGCTTTGACCTCGTTGTAGTCACTAACGCTGCAGCGGAGGAGTTTTCAACCTGTGTATACGCCAGGATACAGTTTTAACTTAGCAATCGTGAAGTACTACATTCAGAAAAGAAATCTGTGTATTGTTCAACAAAGGCCGCAGGCAAGCTTCCAAGGCCAAATTTCTGCCTTGTTAATTAGCTTCTGCTGTAACATAGCAGACCCCTTACCACGTCAAAGGCTCTCTGGATGGCTTCGAAACTCTGTGGGTCGAACCTGATCGGACACAGCGAAACAATAGTAACTAGTTAGGCATATTATTCTGGGAGCTAAATACCGAAAGATATCTTGAGGTGGCGACTGCGAATAGTGAACTCACAGGTGTTTCCCGGAGCCTGCAAAGGTGAGGAGGTATACGTTATGGGGTAGGAGTGTAAGCTCGACGAAGGAGGAGTTTGGGGAGGGATAGGCGGTCTCCATGAGGGAGTGGTTATTGGGAAGCTACGGAGAAACACGAAGCTTTGTTTTGTTTTGAGAGCCGGCTTTGCTGTTGGTCCTCTAGAGAGTTTGGCTCTGCAAGCAAAGTTATCAGGTGTGGACAGAGGCCGACAAGGGACATGAGACATGACAAGGGGAGGATTTGTCTTTCAAGGGCCACTTTGCTCACTTGGCGGCATTGCCCTCATCAATCGGTCATGCCCTTGTGTGACACATTGCAGCTCTCGACTTGATTGGTCGTATCCTATGAATCAAGGTGCGTGTCCCCACTTGAGGTGGCACCACACACCTGCAGTGCTTGGAAAGAGTTCTCCATCAGATGTTTGGCGGGTGTACGTGCCACACATAGAAAGCCGGCTCTTGAAACAAAACAAAACCATACATGGTTGCAGCTTATCATGCTGGGAAATACCACATGTGGCACCAAGGTGGCGCCTCCTTGCACAATGAAGAGCTCGAAAAGATAAAAGTTCTCAGTGTGTCTCATCATGGTGGCTCTACGTTGCTACCAGTCATTTCCATAAGGGGCGCCCCCCTCTTCCCCCCCTTCTCCCTTGTCTCCTTACTAGCATCAAGGACCATGAGTCACCTTTGTGACTTGTAAAACCTACAGAATAGGCATTATAATGTTGGTGCCACCATTAGAAACACATGCAAAAGTGGCTTTGTGGTTATATCAAACCTATAATGTTGACATGTTTCGCTCCCTGTACCCTTGATATATGGGAAGGGGCCAAGGTCTAATTTTTACACACTATGATTGTTGTTGCCACTAGAAAAACCTATGAAATTTGGCTTTGTGGTCACATCACAAGCTTTGCTGATGTGTTTGGCTGAAGCTATACCATTGACTTATAGGAAAGGGCCAAGGTCAGGCTTGTTAACCTTTTAGTCTTCCTTGCAATTGATTCTATTGATCAAGAAAGATATAAAAAATCCTCTCGTGGTCCCTTCCCTAACTATCATTAAAGGTTTGCATTCTCTCTTCTTAACCATAACTCTCTAGTTTGAATTCAAATTTGAGGTTCCCCTTCTAGAACTCAATTTAACATAGCCTCTTCTAGAATCTTGGAAAACAAAGAATCTTTGGCTTTTGTGACGTCTTGTCCTCCCTTTTGCTAAATTTGCCCCTTTTAAACTCAATTTAACATAGCTTGAGTAGACTAGAATCTTAGAAAACAAAGAATCTTTGGCTTTTGTGATTTCTTGTCCTCCCTTTTACTAAATTTATGTCACATATTTGCTAAAATAAGAAAAGGCAATAATTTTTATGATGGTTTGACCAAAATCAAATATACAAATCTAACATTAATACATAAATATAAAATAGAACATTACTAGTTGTAATTGATATAAGTACTATGTGCGCTTGAAAGAGAGAACTTATGTACACAAAAACATGAAAGTTTATCAAGGAAACCATCATCACTTTATCATTTCAACAAGCATAGAATAATTTATACTCTCACAAAAACACAAATTTTTTTTAAAGAAACCATCATCACTTTATTATTTCATGCATGATGACATATCATCTTTATAGATGAGATCCTTTATGTTTTCAATATTGATTCTAATGGTCATTAATACCATGAGATTTCTCTAGACTAGATGGGTGCACGTAAACATTTGTAACCACACAATGTGGTTCAACAATGTAAGGGATTTTTTTATCAAATGGGTTATTTGATTCATAAAGTCTTAAATATTAGATTTTTATAAACCTAGAGGAATGTAGAAGTGGTAGTATATAAGACTTTATTTTTACCCCTTGAATACACCCAATATGCAAGTTCCTTTGTTGTATATGCATAGGTGCCTAGATTTGTCACATATTTGACAAACAACTATTGTGACTTTCAATCTATGAATTTAGCTCAAAACCAAATAGGTGCAACAGATTCGAAGACAAATCCCCCCCTTGTCATCTTTCATTCACACTACAAGAAATTGACCCTTTTTTTACTCTTTTTTTAATGAAATATAGACTTTAAAAATGATCTAAGCTTTGTAAAATGTGGGTATTAACATTGAAAAGAAAGAATTGGTATTTTGGTATTATTAGCAACAATAATCATCACTATTTTGTGACAAAAATGGAAAATATGATGTTAATAGCAACATTGTTTTTGTTTATAGATTTGTTTCCCAAGAGCGTATCAACACAAATTTCGACATTGTTTTTGTGTGTGGATAGATTATAGGCCTTGGCCTTGCCCTAATCTGCCCATTATATATGCGTACTACATTGTTTTTAGCCATGTACACTATGCATATTTCTTTATTTGTATTACATTGTTTATATAAAATTGTTTGTATCTATAAAAACATATCCCTACTTCCTAGCCTACTATTTGTCATTGATATCATCGTTTGAGTCTTGTTGTCCCATTTCCATATCCATTTCCTTCCTCCTTCTCGTCATCTCATGCCCTTGTTGCCCTTCTAGCTCCTCCCTTAGCATGCTCTTAGCATGTGGGTCCTTGTCAACTCTTTATCCATATCTTGGGGTTATTGGTCCCTAAGGGGTTCTCATGCATATGTTCATGTTTATGTTCAATTCAAAATAGTTTAGAGGTAGCTATATTGTGTTCACTCCTCTCTCTCTCTCTCTCTCTCTCTCTCTCTCTCTCTCTCTCTCTCTCTCTCTCTCTCTCTCTCCCTCCCTCCCTCTCTCTCTCTCTCTCTCTCTCTCTTTCTCTCTCTCTCTCTTTCTCTCTCTCTCTCCCCCCCCCCCCACTTTATTATGGTATCAAAACACCAAGTGCTCCCAGCCCTCTCTCTCCCCCCCCCCCCCCCCCCCCACTTTATTATGATATCAGAGCACCAAGTGCTCCCAGCCCTTGCATCTTGTCAAGGAATTAAGACCTCCTTGTGCGAGGCACCCTCCAATCTCCACAAGGTCTATTCTTGTATGAGAGTTTTTGAGAGAGAGTGAAAACCCTTGATCCATCAAGGCACAAAAGCCCTCACCCTATCAAGGCAATGAGCCCTCCTTTATGAGGCATCTTTTGCTCTTGTAGAGCTCTTCTGGTAGAACTGCTTCTCATCTTTGTTTTGGATTGAAAAGCTTCCAATTCCATCATTTGGAGCTTCTGTTATCTCAGTTTGAGTTTTTCAAATTGAGTTCTCTTGAGTTCATTCTTGAAAGATTCATTTCATGACTCTTTGAGAGATTTTAGCATTTTGGAGACTAAGGTTCAAGATTCAAAATTTTGTTACCTTTTTGCTTCTAGTTTGACATCTCCTGAGATCACGGAGGCACCACCACATTGAAGCCTTCATAGACCACCAAACTTGCCATCAAGCTACATCCATAAGCTATAGCTATGACTCAACATCTCAAAGAAACTAAGGCGCAATACATACAGTCTCATCTACAAATAAGGACTCCTATGACTTCTACAAGTGCTACAATGACTATGGCTCAACCCTCAAACTACACCAGCCAGCCTAACACAAGATGACTATAGCAACTATCTCAGTAATACAACCATTAAGCAAGTCATAGTTCCCAGTCTACATTTCTAGCAGTCGGCTATCAAGCAATGAGCATGGGACTGTAGAGTGAGTTTTGCAATCGTGACCAACAGTTGCCAATGCTTGCTCACTCCAATGTCAAAGCGGCTCTGCTGATGACCTCGATAATAGCGAGCCAATTACTATTTTTAGAATGAAGCCCCTATAGCCTTTGATGGATTTTTAATGGATATTTGTGTAACTCCAAATCCATCACCAATAGCACCTTGGCTCCTTCATCAATGCTTAGCCCATTGGACGGTAGCATGAAACATAGTAGAAGCAGCACATGGCCATGAAATGAACTACATCTCTAGCACCATCCGCAACAATGACTTCTCAGAGTGTAGAAAAGGAAACACATGCAAATCTAACAACAGCTGACCAAACTTAGCTACAATTCCTAGAAGTGCCACAGTCTCCAGTCATAGCCAAAATTCACACAGATGCATGAGCAACAGCCTACAACTCATGCCACCCGAACAACTATGAGCGAAGACAAAATCTCTATCCACGCAGCGGCACCACATGAAATCGATAGTGAACTACTCCCACAGCTAGCTTCTACACCTAGCACTCCAGAAAAATGACAAAATCATGTCCTTCAGATGGAATCTACAACTTAGATTCTATCATCATCTCATCACCATATGGGTGGACCTCGAGCATCTTATCACCATATGGGTGGATCTCCAAGTGTAACATGTAGCATCATGGAAAATTGACATGTGTCAATATTATCTATTGTGCCATGTCACCTTTTCATCTTGACACATGGCACCCACAACAACTACCACATCATCACAAGTGGCCATGATGCCTGTCATCACATGTGTGCCACATTAGCACCGATCATTAGTATAGTCAACAGTGTCACATTATTGATGCCACATCACTTTACCACATCATCGGCCTAGTCAGTACTCAATCAGCATGCCACGCTTGTGAGCGGTGTGGGGTTGGCCCCTTAGTGGTTGACTCCCTCTCTCCTTGCAATCTCGGCTAGTGTCTGCCTCTTAAGTGAAGATCTTTTATTGGCAAGTATAATAACAATCTTTGACTTTGCCCATTTATCTATGAACTGAACATTGGGGGGATTGGGATACCTAGAGCATACAACAGCGATGGTCTCATCAGCCAGCTTTTTTGGTTGCTATTTGTAGTGAATAAAGCAATCTCTATAGTTGTTAGCAATTACAGAGTGCATGAAGGCCATGATGTCCTTCCCTCATGCATCCATCAAGATGCCTCTTGTCTGAGTGATGTCATAGAAGATTGTACCATCACCTTGTGGCACGTCTGCATCATCTGCATCATCCCCACCCCCACCATTACCCCCCCCAAAGCATTGTGCCATGCATCCCCCACCACTCTCCCTGCTACTACACCTCTTGCCCTATCGTATCGAGCTAGTACATTGGCCACTTGTATCTGGAGAAGCGACTCTCAACTGCACAGGAGTACACTGGCAGCTCTGCGAGGCAAAAGGGCCTCCCGACTGTAGGGGGTAGAAGGGACTCCAAACTGCCACAAGGGAGAAGGGAGTGCTGATGATTGGGGAGAAGGGACACTAGACCACAGGGGAGAAGGGACTCCTGATGATTGGGTAGAAGGGACATGGCCCTGTAGCCTGTTGGGCTGTCTCGACTCCACAGGAGTAATCTCAGTTGTGTGGGGTTGGGTGGTTTGGAGTTTGTACTGCTGACTCCTGGGGGGTGTTTAGAGTATCTATCATGTATGTGTATAACTCCCTAGGAGTGGGAGGGTGCCCCAAAAGGTTATAGAACTCCAAAAAGATGGCATCTCGAAGCTCTCATTCAACCTCAGATGCCAATTTTCCTTATAAGCCATCATCTTGTCAAGTGTCTTCACAGTCATTTTATTCAGTGGGACAGCGGCTCCCCATTCCCATTCTTCAGCAACAGACCCATCTAAGGGCTGCATATTGGTGGGCTAGTCCTGTGGGATACGGAGGATGAATTCTCCCACTAATCTTACTTCCTCTAGGGTCATTATGAACTTCTCAATCATCTGTTGCATCGTCAGCCAGTCCTTTGAGAGAGGATCCCAAATATCCTCCCATGTATGAAGGCCCTTGGCATACAGCCCCACTGCCGTAGCCTCCTTTCCAATGGCATAGCAGCCCCCTCCTGGTCATGCCACTTGCCGCCATATTGACAGTCTAAGGGAGAAGTCAACATTTGTTGCGGGCTTGCCTTTCCATGCTAGTAGCCCAATACCGTCTTTCCAAGCAATCACCAATCTGTTCAAGAAGTTGGATTTTAGAGAGAGGGGGGCCATTGAAAAAACTTTGCTCCACATATCCATCCCTTGGAAGTGCCTAACAGCAGCTCTACGAATAGCATCTTCTAGGAAATCGGTCCATGGTTCATTAGACTCCAAGAATTGCATCCAACTTTTCATGAGGAACGAAACGGATCTTCTCTTTAGATCCAGGATGCCAAAGCCTCCTAGCTTCTTGGGTGAACATAAGAACTCCCAAGAAAGCCACTTCCATTTGGTTTTTTTCCAGATGAATGCCCTTAGTTCCTTTTCTACCATCAGCAGATGCGACTTATAGAATGTACAAACTGACAAAATATAGAAAGAAGCAAGAGCACTTATGTGTTTCACCATAGTACACCGTCCCATCATATTCAGAGGGAGCTTGCACCACGCCTCAACCTTACCACCACATGAACCTTTGTCTGATGGAAATTCCAACCCCTATAGGGACCCCTAGATGCCTGATGATCTGCCCTCTTGGGACGCACTGCAATCCTATATCCTTCATCTAATTTGATGGATCCTTCCTTGATACATAGAGTGCTTTTGACGTCTCCCATTGTATCCTAAAGCCCGAGGCTTCACAGTGCACTTCGAACAGCTAACTTCAGTTGATCGGGATCTGCTTTGCAAATGGAGTTAGAGTCATCAGCAATATTGCGCACATAGATACTTATAAGTTATATGGATTATAGCTAGTAATATTCTTCTTGAGATTTATGTATTGATGATAGATTCTTATATTTAATTTGGTCAACCCCTCATAAAAACTATTGCCTTTCCTGATCTTTTCCTCGAGGTGGCACCTAATGAACACAAGATTGAATAAGGGGGATTGTCTCCTTTGGAATCATAGCATGGATGTTGGAATGACTTGTCTTTTTCAATATGTCCGAACAGTGTCTTTCCTATTAAATTCTTGTCGATGTGACAGGTGAATCAACAACAAGATAAGGATGGAGGAAAAATGTGACATAATAAGAGAAAGCCAAAAACTCCTTTTTTTCTTTACAAGAAGCTGCTTGAAATCGAGAGTTAAGAGGAGAATCCGATTGACGAGGAGTAAATGTCTAGGACATTTGGTCCTCGAGGCGAGCTGCGATATAGACGAGGAGATTTCGTCGTCTAGATGAGGAGTAAATCTCGAGGACGGTAACCGCAATCTGATTGTGATGAGATGAAATTATGAATGAAGCCTCAGGAGTCAGGGAGGGACTCGGGACACGAGGAGTAGATCTCGAGGAGGGTGACCTGAAATTTGAATCTGTTGATTTGATGAATCGAATGATGAGCCACTGACAGCATTGAAAGACCAATGCTCCTCTTGCATTCTCTCATATATCGCTTGCCTCGTCCTCTCCGGGATCCGGCCTCTCCGAATTTGCTTGGAGCTGCTGCCAAACTCTGCACAGCACCAACAGCCTCTCCTTCTTCTACTCCTCACTTCGTCCACTGTCCACTTCCTCATGGATACCGCCTATCCCTCCTCAAACTCCTTCTTCGACGTCGAGCTTACACTCTTACCCCACAACGTATACCTCCTCACCTTTACAGGCTCCGGCAAACACCTGTGAGTTCATCATTCGTCATCCACAGTCGCGGCCACCTAAAGATTGGTTTGGCTTACTCCTGATCAGAATAATGTCTAACTAGTTACGATTGCTTTGCTGTGGATTCGATCAGGTTTGACCCACAGAGTTTTGAAGCCATTCAGAGAGCCCTTGACGTGGTAAGAGGTGTGCTATGTTAGAACATAAGCTAAACTGCTGTAACCGATGATATTAACAAGGCAGAAATTAGGCCTTGGAAGCTTGCCTGCGGCCTTTGTTGGTTGAACAGTATATAGGCAGATTTATTTTCGGAACGTAGTACTTCAGGATTGCAATGTTAAAACTGTACCCCGGCCTATATACAGGTTGAAAACTCCGCCGCCGCAGCGTTGGTGACTACCAACGAGGTGAAAGCCTAATTCGATTGCTCTTTGTTGTTCATGACTATACTTTATCTTTGTGAAGAGTCTTACATGGACTCTCTGACGAGCAGGGAAGGTTTTATTCCAACGGAATGGATGTCACATTTGCAGGGAGAGACATTGATCGAAGACGGGTATTAGCTAATTATAATTTTGAGTAAACTGATGCATTTATGAGCTCCCAAAACTCTTTGTCTCCTTCAAAATCACTACAATTTGCTAGCTAACTTGCCAAGCAACGACATAAGTGTGTGTGTGTAATTGCACGACTTTAGACATACATACTGATCTTTTCATATTATCGTTCCAGGCTTACATCCAGCAATGCCATGATTTGTTGAAAAGGGTGCTCGTCTTCCCCGTCCCCACTGTGGCTGCAATCAGGTTTTAACAGACGTCTTTAAGTACAATGTCACATGGCTTGTAGACAATGATCTTCCAGTTTATATGCATCTTCACTCCTTCGGTGTTCGCTCGTAAACGTTTATCTTTGAACATAATCAGTCTGGTTCTTGAATCTCTACCATGCATTTGAACGATTGTACTCCATTACTAGGGGTCACGCTGTTGGGGCAGGATGCTTATTTGCGCTGGCCCATGATTTCCGCTACATGTGCTCTGATCACGGAATGATCTTTATGAACGAGGTATTGCAAGCCTTCTAAAAAGGAAAAAAGTCTTACAAACGATTGCATTTTCCCATTCTCGGTTGGTAAAATTTATAAAAAACCTCGCAGATCGACCTAGGAATGAGCTTGACTCCTGGAAATTCTGCGACCATCTCTTGCAAACTTACTCCCACTGTCTATCAGGAGGTTATACTAACAGGGTAAGCTTTCTCGAAAACACACTTCGATTGCGCAATATTCTCTCGTTGCACTTTCCCGAAGCCAATCTCTGTTTCGTATGAGAATCAGCTAAGAGACTCGCGAATGTCCGAGCTCAAAGGACGAAAGTATGTTTACTTCACAAGCTGGATTAGTTCTTTTACTTCTTTTTCGACAGCTCTGCATGCCTATATGGCAGGCGCAGGTACCGTGGTAACGATGCAGCACAAGCAGGCATCGTCAACGCTGCATTCGCTGATGACCGTAGCACGCTGGAGGCAGGACTAAAGAAGGGTAATGATTCAGTTCATTTCACTTAGTCTAAACGAAGAACTGAGAAATGAGATTGCCTTACGTAGTGATTCGTGCTGCAGCCTCTGATTTAGCGTCGCGGGGATGGAACAGAGACGCTTATCAGGGAATGAAGGTTGGTTCCTTCTGGGCTGTTTAAATCGTGATTCTTCACGTTCTAAGTGATGTAATTACTTGGTCATCACGTTCTTCTTTCTTAGATCATCTACCCTTGCTTCTACTTGTGCAGTTGGAAATCTTCAAGTCCGCGGTGAGAGAGCTCGAATCGGGTGGAATAGCCCATGCCAGACTCTGAAATGCTTTGTGGGAGATTCTCATTTCCCATAGAAGACATCCATTTGTCGGGCCGTCTGAGGAATACCATCTGTTCGGCCCTGTTGGAAATAAGACTCTAATGTCTATTCACATAGATTCACGGTGATGTGAATAGACACCCGCTCATAATTACTGTCACCATGTTCTTACATAGGAGTCCATATTTGCATGCTAGGTGCAGGAAGATCTGATTAAAGTTGCACCAACTGACGGTACAGTCTCTAACATACGTCCAGTTGGTTTCTGCAGCTTATTTATTTCCGAAGCATCGTTTTACGTGATCTTCAATGCCATTGGCATTTCTGATACACATCTATTGAACATAGCAACTTACAGCCCATTTACGTCTAAAGGTTATATATCGGAGAGTAATTTCTCACTAGTCTGCAACCCGTGGCAAGCCATGGTAAAAAGACGTCGTCACGCCCTGGGCAATACTAGTTTTCTTCAGTGAGATGAGAGAGGGACAACTTTTTACTTCGTGGCAGGATCGAACATACACAAGATATCAACAAAATCCAATACACGAGCACTTGTGTTCTTAATGCCATAAATGATACTGACTCATCCAATACACGAGCACCTTGTATTCTTAATGCCATAAATCATACACGCATAGCATTTGAACAGTCTATCATCTCCATTTGAATTCAGAAAAAACAAAATCCAATACAAGAGCAACTTGAACTCTTCAAAATAAAAAAAAACAAAATCCAATACAAGAGCAACTTGAACTCTTCATGCCATAAATCATACTCACAGAGAGCATTTGAACAATATATCATCGTGACCAAGAAATGATCAAGTACTTCATAGATACAATGCAAAGGGAAGATTCAATGACAAGGACATTGTGTGGCTTTTTGAAACTGTTTTGTACTTTCTTTTGAGCACCCTCGAGTAAGAGACTGGACATCCGTATAGTTGCTCTACTATTGCTTTAGCCTACCAAATTTCATTCCTCTCGTGTCAAGAAAGAAATGCCTTGTCTCCTTCAAAACAATGCGAACAATTGTTGACAATCTCAAAACCTTGACTCCATCTCTATTAATTTGATCTTTTGAGAATAAATATAAAAGTTAAAAATTTCTCCATTCCTTTTCCATGTAACAACCTGGAGGGATATAACTTCTCAAATTTCAAGTCTAAGGAATTCCAATTATAGGCATGACTCTAAGGTTTAAAGGAAGCATATATTTATCTTTGGTTAGATTATTTTGCAAATCTGCCTAACTATGGTCAATGGACCAATGTTTTAAATGTAGAAGAGATCAAATCCTCCTTGCAAGGCTTTGCCACTACATAGTTTTGTCAGCTTGATGACAATACGAAATCTTCTTGGCCCTATTTATGTAATGCACTTACTATTGCATTTGGCAACATAGAAAAGTCTAAGGATCCACTCACCTAATTGCAAGACCTTAAACATTCACCCAGATAAATTATAGCATAATTTCATGTTAAGATGATACACCTCCTGGGATTTTTTTCGTACATTTTTTTAAAGAAAAGAACGTTTTCTTCGATTTAAAACGCTTTTGGATGTTCAAAATGCAAAAAACGCTTTTATAAAAATTGGTCAACGAGTACCGATTGATCGGTAAAATACTACATAGTGTATCATAACAGCATGTGGTATTATCATCCCCTTCTGATGAGATTCTAGCCTTGTTTTTTTTTCCAGTCAAGACCGGGTGATGGCTCGCTTGGGCCGGCCGGGTTCACCTCGTGCTAGCTGAGACAAGGAAAGATAGGGAGGAATATGTGTGATGGTTATGCAGTTTGCTTACTTGTGTGTGTGCACATGTATGATGTCTATCACTTGGGGTGGATGATGACTTGCTTCGGTCAGTTCGATTCATGTCACCTCGAGTGACGTTCTATAGGTAGTATCATGATCAAGGCCGAGTGATGTCTCACTTCGATCGGCCAAACACTACTATGCACGTGTCTCATTTTGACACTTAAGCACAGATGTTTAGCACATGCGAGGCACTAATCGTTGGTAAGCAAAGTGGGTTTAGACTCGGTTTAGAAAAGTGTCGCTATATAGTAACACTTGCCAGACTTGTAGAAGGTCGTTATATAGCAGCACTGAGACAGTTTCCTATAGCAACATTTTATAGGCAATGTTTTTTCCCATACCAACCTTTAAAGATAGTTTTTTCCAATGACAAAAATTTTTCCCTTTTCATACATGTTTGATCCTTTGAAAGAATAAAAGTACAAGAGCATGTACATCAAGTTTGAAGCTCATATATTCATGTCCAAGTTTGAGATGAAAAAAATCAATGAAGAGCATTTACATCGATGGCCAAGTCTAGCATGCCAAACAAGTCTATCTCCAACTCTATACCGAGTTGATCTCTTATATCATCATCGTACTCTGGCATCATACGTTCACCTAAGACTTGATCATATTCTTCAATAAAGTCAGGTTATTCTTGATGATCGTTATCTTCTTCCTCCATATCGTGATCTCCATCTTCCTCCCATATGATGTCATTATGCATATCTTCCTCTTGCCTCATATTGTGATCTTCATCTTCTTTGCCAGATCCATCTGGATCAATTGGATCCAGCATTGGTAGTGGCATCTCCATATCCACATCTCTATCTTCAAAAATTTGCTTACTTCATGGTGCAACTTGGATCACGTACCACCATCTTAGATCAGAATGATCCGGATGAAAAACCACCTATATTGATGATGGGTGCCAAATGCCATCAATTATATATGTGAAATTATGCTTAAGTACATGCACTAATGGATCTTTAAAAACGAAAGCTTTGATTAATTAAATCATTAGTATGCACCAACTCACAATGCTCAGAAAGAGCAAAAGTATCACTTTCATCGGTCAAAAGTTTGGTGGAGTCTATTGCAAAAAAACCACTACTGTCTTTCCTCACTGTCGCATGGGGATCGTTGTAAATAGTTCTAAACCATTTTTACATTAAGAATGAAAATACTAAATTTTCTAAAATAAATTTCATAGATTTCGTCTATGGTCCCACAATTATCTAATTGCGAGGAGAGAAGATTGGTATCCGAAGCACTTTGTGTGTGAAGTTAGCCATGAGTCCACAATCATATGTGACTCTCTTTAAATCGACGTGTGCCACACGAAAATGTCTCCATATGACCATAATGCACTGTACTTTTTGTACTGCAAAAGAACATCATTAAAACAATGAGATGAATCTATTTTATAGCGTATATTGCCACAAATAATTACTTAATTATATCAAGAGGTAAGAAACTTACATGCATCATACATCCTGATGATAACTCTCGCTCGCGCTCATTTATTGTCTCTCCATCGCGTTCGGCTATATGTAAAGCCAGTTGTAGCCAATCAAGTGTCCTCTTTTTTTCTATTTTTATTTCCGTTATTTGCATTGGCTTGCAGCTAGTGCCTTCAGCACTAGTTGTAGTGATGGGCATAGGAACCCTCTCTTCCCCTCTCTTCTCCTATTCCCTCTTCTTCCCCTCTTTTCCTCTTTTCCTCCTTCTTTCCCCCCTCTTTCCCTCCCTCTCTTATTTCCTCTTCTTCCTCCTCTTTCTTTTCCTCTCTTTAATTGTGCATGCTTATGCTTATATGCTTATATGCTCATGCTTTCTCTCTTCTCTTTTCTCCCTCTCTTTTTTCTCTCTTTTCCTTTCACTCTTTCATCCTCTCTTCTCTCTTTTCTCCTCTCTTTTCTTCTTTTCCCCTCTCTTTTTTCTTCTCTCTTCCTCTCTTTCATCCTCTTCCTATTTTCTCTCTTTTCATAAGCGTATGCATTTGCGTATGCTTATGCTCATATGCTCATGCATAAGCATAAGCATATGCTTCCTCTCTTTTTCTCTTTTTTCCTCTCTTTTCTTCTTTTCCCTTTTCTTTTTTCCTTCTCTTTTCCCCTCTTTCTTTCTCTTCCTTTTCTTCTTTTCCCTCTTTTATGTCCTCTCTTTCATCCTCTTTTCTCTTCTTTTCATAAGCATATGCATTTGCCTATGCTTATGCTTATGCATGTGCATATGATCATATGCTCATGCATAAGCATAAGCATATGCTTTCTCTCTTTTTCTCTTTTTTCCTCTCTTTTTTTCTTTTCGCCTTTCTTTTCCCCTCTCTTTTTTCCTTCTCTTTCCCCCTCTTTCTTTCTCTTCCTTCTCTTCTTTTCCCCTCTCTTATTTCCTCTCTTTCATCCTCTTTTCTCCTCTTTTCATAAACATATGCATTTTGCCTATGCTTATGCTTATGCATGAGCATATGCTTCTATCTTTTTTCTTTTTTTCCTCTCTTTTCTTCTTTTCCCCTCTCGTTTGTTCTTCTCTTTTCCCTTCTTTCTTTCTCTTCCGTCTCTTCTTTTCTCCTCTCTTTTTTTCTTCTCTTTTCCCTTCTTTCTTTCTCTTCCTTCTCTTCTTTTCCTGTCTCGTATTTCCTCTCTTTCATCCTCTTTTCTCCTCTTTTCATAAGCATATGCATTTGCCTATGCTTATGCTTATGCATGAGCATGTGCTTTCTCTCTTTTTCTCTTTTTTCCTGTCTTTTCTTATTTTCCCCTCTTCTTTTTCTTTCTCTTATGCTTATGCTCTTTTCCCCTCTTCTCTTTCCCCCCTTTCATATCTTTTCCTCTCTTCCTTCCTCTTCCTTATCTTCTTTTCCCCGCTCTTATTTCCACTCTTTCATCCTCTTTTCTCTCTTTTCATAAGCATATGCATTTGCCTATGCTTATGCTTATGCATGCTCATTTATATGGTTTATCTCTTTTTCTCTTTTTTTCTCTCTTTTCTTCTTTTTTCCTCTCTTTTTTCCTTTTCTTTTCCCCTCTTTGTTTCTCTTCTTTCTTTTCTTTGCCCCTCTCTTATTTCCTCTCTTCCATCCTCTTTTCTCCTCTTTTCATAAGCATATGCGTTTGCCTATGCTTATGCTTATGCATGAGCATATGCTCATATGCTCATGCATAAGCATATGCTTTTTCTCTTTTTTTCTCTCTTTTCTTATTTTCCCTTCTTTTTCCTTCTCTTATGCTGATGCTCTTTTTCCCTCTTCTTTTTCCCCTCTCTCATCTCTTTTCCCCTCTCCCTTCCTCTTTCTTCTCTTCTTTTCCCCTCTCTTATTTCCTCTCTTTCATCCTCTTTTCTCTCTTTTTATAAGCATATGCATTTTCCTATGCTTATGCTTATCCATGAGCATAGCTCATATGCTCATGCATAAGCATAAGCATATACTTTCTCTCTTTTCTAAAATTTCCCCTCTTTCATAATTGTCTTAAGTAAATACTTATCCTTTCATATTTATCCTTTTTGCATTGATGTCATTTCATAATTTTTACAAGTGATTAATTGTCTTTTCATAATTTCTTGGGTTTGAATTTCATAATTGTCTTAACTAATTAATTGTCTTTCTACTTCTTACCTGCTATTGTTTTTTATTTCTTGGCTTCGTGTTTGTGTCTACGTTTGTCCAATCCCCCCAAATTAGACATGGGATCACGTCGCACATCCGATGAGTACAAAAACCCTCATAGGAGGAGACATCATGATCGCTACTCCCCAGAGGACTTTGATTCCACTCAAGCGACACCTCAAGGGCCTATACTATGACTACTTCTCTCGGACTTTTAACAGTACGACTACCTCTCGGGAAACTCCTTTACTAGCAGTCCATGGCTTTGTGGGGAGTCCCGACAAGTTTCACACACAGATGAGTAATGCGGAGGTAGATTCTTCTCTTTGCTAACCCAAAGGAATTTATCTCTTTCTTCTCCTATGCCGATGGTTGGACCTACTTGATAGCCATCTACTCAAGCCCCTTTGACTAAGGGGTCATCACCTAGGCATACCCATCGTAAGGGAAGGAAGAGTAGGAAGGGTCGAGGGTGCTGTGCTGACTTAGGAGATGTAGATGAGTCAACACACTCATCCCTACTACAGGTCTCCACTTGGTCATGAGACCCAGTACTAGTTAGGTCCCTTTCCCTCTCCCACTCCCTTTGCTACTCCTCGCCTCGTAAGCGCTCATCGTAACACCGCTCACTCTAGCTCTACCACTCCCATGACTCCTCCTTTCCCGCACGAGAACCTGTCCTATGAAATCACTAGGGCTAGAGAGATAATAGAAAATAAAAAGGGCTCAAAAGTGCTGGCCACCATGATGTGGTTGATGAGCCATCACTTCAAGAGTGGCATAGCTATTGACTGGCGGTACTGGGATGGCGAAAAGAACTAGGCAGTCATCGATGAATTGAGAAGACAATACCCTAACCCCAAATTGGGAGTTCAATGAAGATTAGATACGAGAGTGCATGGGTGGGGTCTTGAAGCATTGTAGGTCAACCATGCGTACTTCCATCACAAAGGGGAAGGCTAAACCCAGCTATGCAGACAAAGCTAACTTGAAGTTTTTCAAGAAGGAGTACAGGGACCATCCCAATAAAATCAATAGTCAAAGGAGGGTTGTGACGAGATGATTGGACTCCGTAGGTACTTCACACTTTGGTGCAGGCAAATGGTTGGTGTTCGAGGCATGGGTGGTAAGTCTACTTCTCATTTAATTTATTGTTCTATTTATTTTATTACATATTGCATGCACTTTATCTAACTCTCATAAATTGGGCCCACAGCAAGATGCGATGGGTCGCCTTTCCATAGACAAAGAGGCAAGACACACGCTTTACATAGAAGCGAAGCCATGGTTTATTAAGCAAGAGGTGCTGGGAGCGACATTAGATTGGGCTAAGGTGGCTGCTCACACGGTATAAGTCTACTCCTACTTGTAATCTCACTTTTTAAATTGTTTTATTCTTTAAGTTCCAATCTAATTTCCAATTAATATGGTTTCACTCTTAGGGTACAAGCTTGAACGTCCCATTAGTGGAGGTGAGCGGTGATGACGAGGGATTTGGCTTACATGGATTCAACGACGGCTAGGGATTAGGCATAGCTCACAAGGGCTAGGGATCAGGCTACTGCGACCACGATGATAACGAGGATGAGGACAATGATTTGGATGAGTAGTCGTAGTAGTAGTATTAGTAGTAGTTTGTATATACTTCGGCATGTATATGCTTCTGTATATCAGCTCGTTTGAGCGATTATAGTATCACCCTTTTTGAAAGGGTAATTTTGTAACGTTCTTTTGTAATTACTAAAAACAAAACATTAGTGGGGTAAAATAGGGCTTGTTGTGGCCATGTTTAGCCCCACTAATGTGCTTTTAAGTTTCTATTAAGCGTCACTATATAGCGGCGCTTTACTAGTGTCGCTATATAACAACATTTACTAGTTTCACTATATAGTGACAGTTCTTTTTCGATGCTAATAGCGACATAAATACCGAGCTTTGTGTTTATTAAAAAAAAACTTTTAAGTGTAAAAAAGGTCGGTATTTCTATTGGAAAATGGTTTGTGCTTTGTAGTGGGATTCACCTCGCCATAGCTAAGCAAAGAAAAGCGAGAGAGGGAAAGAGAGAGAACAAGCAAGAGAGGAATATGTGTGATGTTTATGTTTGCTTGCTTATATGTGTGTGCATGTATGATGTCTATCACTTGGGATCGGCTAATGGATCGCTTTGGCTGGTTGATTCATCTCATCTCAAGTGACACTCTATTAGGTAGTACCTCAATCAAGGCCAGGTGATGGCTCGCTTCAGCCGGTTGGATTCACCTCACTTTGGTCTACTATCATATATTCATATATATTGTATATAGATGTCATTAGAGCCGGTTATTTTCTAGATGATAGCTCACTTTGGCTAGCTGGATTCATCTCGATGATGACCCTTCCTAACGAGCTCAAGATGTGTGATCATACAATCGTTGATCTAGATCATCTTAGGTCATTGAATTGGGATTGCTATTATATGTTTTCCTGTTTTATCTTTAATAGCCTATCCTCCTTTGATAGGGTTTCTTGGACCAATTATGGCTTACCTACATTTTTCTTGCACCTCAATCGCTTATATGAGCCCCACTATTACTTGTAGGGTCCATGCTATAATTATCTATTAGGAATTCATGTTAGCATGTGCACGTACATATCAAGTTTGTTTCTAAAGAAATTGTGTTGCGTGTGTTCTATGTGTTTGTATGTACAATTTGATTTCAACTTTCATCGTGTCATAGCAAAGATTGTTGTTTTGATTACTTGATTTTTTCGCTTTAGTTTTTGTAATGATTGTTGAGTGTTAACCTAATGCATTACATTTGGGCCTTGGCATGTGAATTACTTAATTGATTCTGCATTAGTTATCAATATGTATATGTTGTCGTGGTAGTAAAACCGGTCGAATGCTTACGTAATGATTGTTGTGTGAATTAGATACATACCTTTGCTTTCCTCATGGCAGCCACCCTTTCAAAAAGAGAGAGAGAGACTTGGAGAATCGAGTTGCAACACCTTCTCCACAAGGTGTGCATTCGACATATCATTACACCGAGTGAGGAGTAATAAGAAAGATTCCTCATACCAAGTCTAAGTTAGATGAAGTGCAACAGAGCATATATGATCAATTTGAATGTAGCTAGATGAGGCATGGAGAGGTGGAGCGGACAGAAGAGAAAGCGGTTGTTTTGAACTTCCTACCTAGAGTGTTGGGTAATATAGTTGTTCAATAGGAAATGGTAAAGCAGTCAGAGCCACTACTACACACGGATCCTATTGCAACGTTTACATACCGACGTTTCGTGCACGTGGGGCACTAATCATCGGTATGAAAAGCGGGTCCCGTAAAGCATCGCTATAGCATCGCTATATAGCGACGTTAGCTAAACGTCGTTATATAACGACTATTACAAGGGTTGCTATATAGCGACTTATTAGTGTCGCTATATAGCGACACTGATATACTATTTTATAGCGACGTTTTCCAGAGAGGTTTTTTTTTCATATAGGCCTTAAAAGTTAGTTTTTTCCAATGACAAATTTTTTTAAATTTTCATACATGTTTGATCTCATAGATAATAAAAATATGAGAGCATGTACATCAATTGTTTCATCTTGAGCCAAGTCTAAGGTGCCAAACAGTCTATCTCGATCTCCTATATCATCATCGTACTCTAGCATCGTACGTTCACCTAAAAGTACTTGTATCATCTTCTTCAATAAAGTGTGGTGATTCTTGATGATCGTTGTCTTCTTCCTCAATATCGTGATCTCCATCTTCCTCCCGTGCGATGTCATTATGCGCATCTTCCTCTTGGCTCATATTGTGATCTACATCTTCTTCGCTAGATTCATCAATTGGATCCGGCATTGGTAGTGGCATCTCCATATCCATATCTCTATCTTTAAAAATTTGCTTACTTCGTGATGCAACTTGGATCACATACCACCATCTTGGATCTGAACGATCCAGATGAAAAACCACCTATATTGAAGATGGGTGCCAAATGTCATCAATTATATATATGAAATTATGCTCAAGTACATGTATCAATGAATCTTTAAAAACAAAAGCTTCAATTAATTAAATCATTAGTGTGCACCTGCTCACAGTGCTCGGGAAGAACAAAAGTATCACTTTCATTGGTCCAATGTTTGGTGGAGTCTATTGTAAAAAATCCACTACTATCTTTTCTCACTGTCGCATGGGGACCGTTGTAAATAGTTCTAAACCATTTTACATCAACAATGAAAATACTAAATTGTCCTAAAATCAACTTCATAGATGTCGCATATGGTTCCACAATAATCCAACTGTGAGGAGAGAAGATTAGTATCCAAAGCACTTGCTCGGCTATCTTGTGTGAAGTTAGCCATTCCTCCACAATCATACGTGACTCTCTTTGAATCGATGCGTTCCATGTAAAAATGTCGTCCATATGACCATAATGCACTGTACTTTTTGTATTGTAAAAGAGCATCATTAAAACAATGAAGATGCATCTATTTTATAGTGTATATTGCCACAAATAATTACTTAATTATGTCAAGAGGTAAGAAACTTACATGCACCATACATCCAAATGATAACTCTCGCTCACGTCGTTTATTGTCTCTTCATCACGTTCGGCTTTATGTAGAGCAAGTTGTAGCCAATCAAGTGACATGTGAGTGGGGAGAACAGCCAATTCCCGTGGATATGGTTGCGATTGCCTGTACATTACTCTAAATCTTGTCCTTGCATTTATTCTTTCTGCTTTGGCCACTTCATATCTCTCAATCCACTTCTGCATCTCAGGGCTATTGAGGATACAAAACTTATTGAATTTCTCCATTGGCTCTTCGCTCATCTTTCTTTCAATCCCTTTTCCTTGGGAAACCTCGCCAACGATGCGATCATCATCCTTGTTATGCCAAGCTTGCGGCATATCGGGATCCGTGGATGCAAGAAACTCTGTGATATATTCTAATGACTCTTGCACAAGCCATCCCTCTGCCATGCTTGCTTCTGGTCTTGCTCTTTTGTGGGGGTTAAAGGTCACTGTGCCTTTACCCCGGTAATGTACAATACTCAAACAATATATAAATGAATGAAAAAGAAGATTAGGGTGTTATGCACCCACCAAAACTCTCTCTATTTCTCTCTCTCCCTCTTCCGTTCTTGCTTCCGTTGAGAGCACTCTCAACTGGTATCAGAGCCCTGGTGATCTAACTGAGTGTGTGTGAATGCTTGCAAGCTTAGCAGCTCTATGGGAGGAAGGAGAAGCTCTGTGGGAAGCTTTGTGGGTGACTTTACTTGCATCCGAGTGTGCAGAGCCTTGGAAGAACCTTTGGAAATGTCACTTTGGTTTTGCAAAGTGGTTTTGAGAGCTTGTTAAGTGTTTTTAAAGAAAAAGCCATTTTTTGAGCTTTTCCCTATTCCGTTCGATGACAGAGACTCCGTATTGACTTGTAGAGGGACCTATTGCTTGCTTTTGGTGTCCACTTCACTTCAGAAGCTTGGAAACACCTTCATTCTTGAATCTGGGATCATTTCATTGGATTTCTGACTCACTGTCAGTTCCCATGTTTTTTTTCCCGGGTGTTGGAACTCAAGTTTGGAGCAACCATTTGCAGATTTGTTAGTTTCTATGGACTCAAGAGGTCTTAAAACTTCTATGTTGTCATCATTCACACTGTGGTGGAGTTTACAAACAGCTTTGTTTCCAAAAACCTTTTTCAGTCCGTGTGTTGGACCCAGTGATTGAGACCATGGTTTCAAAAACTGTCTGTCCCATTGCATTTTAGACGCCCAAAAACCCCTACCTATCAGTTCTTGTGCGATTCGGTGGAGTACTTTCAGAGTTATAGATCTCTGTGTATTCAATTTCGTCTCTCTATTATGCATTTTTCATTCTAAGGTTTTGAAACCTTAGATTTATGCCACACTGGGCAGTGGATAAGAGTTGACTCCCATTTCTCACTCATTGATTGGGATGTTGGAGTTCTGGGATTTTCTTGCTGAGTCTGATTATGCAATGGCACCCATGTTTTGAGGCATCTCAAGTTCTATTTTCAGTAGCGGTCTTTTCCGTAGGACCATGATTTCTTGAGCATACCTTATGTAGATCACTCTAGTTGCAGTTTGAGCCATGTGCGCTCATTCATGGTGTGCATTGGGTTGCAGTGGATGATTTGTAGGCCATTTGGATGCATTACAATCCTTATTGGATGCACTGATAGGCCCAAATTGCCTTGTGGGATGCTATTTTTATGGACGCTTTGCACATGGATGCTATATTATGCTGAGGGATAGCTTTGACACATTGCAAGTGATGCACTAATAGTGCTATGCTCTCTTCGATGAGATATTATTAATGCATATGCCAATGGACAGTGTTTATGCTTGAGTCATTTGGCACTTATTGGCATTTTGGATTGCCATTGCAGTTGGCATTTTCTTTTGGGCACATGAGTCAGATGCATCTTTTGATGCTTTGAGCTTTGAGTTTTGGTGATATTTCACTCTATTGTGGCATACACATTTGGGTGCATGTGGTTTTTGGTGTGATTCTCTCTTGTAGGCACTAGCATTTGGGTTTTTTGCTTCATTTGCATCATGGCATCCTCTTCCATGTCTGAAAAGGAGTTTTTTAGCATTAAAAAGTTTGATGGGACAACCTTTTCTTTGTGGAAAGAACAAATAAGGGATGTGCTTATTCAAAAGAAGTAGATTAATTGCTTGGCAGGGATTGAAGCTAAGCCTACAAATATGTCAGTGGATGATTGGGATGAGTTGGATGCATTAGCAAATTCTACTATTAGACTTCATCTTGCAGAGTCAATTTACTTCACAGTAGTAAATGAGCAGACTACGAAAGATTTGTGAAAGAAACTTTATGCCACTTATGAGAAGGAAAGTGACTCTAATAGAGTTTACCTCATGAAGAGGTTGTTTGGGCTATAGATGAAGGAAGGGGTCTCCATTGCTTCTCACTTGAATGAATTCAATATTATTTTCAGCCAGCTTCAGGATCAGAAGATGAATTTTGATGCCGAGACTAAGGCAATATTTCTCTTATGTTCATTGCCATCCTCATGGGATATCTTTTGTATAGCTGTCACTAACACTGTCACTAACTCTACACCTGGTGGAGCACTGAAATTTGATGATGTTGTGGGTAGCTTGTTGGCCGAGGAGATTAGACGGAAGTCTATGGATGGCAACAAGCAAGATCTAGCCTTAAATGTGCAAAGGGGCAAATCACAGTTCAGGGGGAAGTCCCAACAAAGAGGGAAGTCTCGTAGCAAATCCAGGGCACGAAACATTGAGTGTTACCACTATGGCAAGAAGGGCCATATGAAAAAGGATTGCTACAAGTTGAAAAGAGAGCAAAAGGATAAGAAAAAGAATGCAAATTGGGGTGCAAATCAAAAAAGGAAGAGAGTCCAAGGGAAGACAGAGGAAAAGTGAAGATTGAGGAGATCAATGCGTACACACATGATAGTGACAATGATGTTCTCTTCATGTCTAGTTTATCTGTAGAGTTGCTTACCACTTCAGATGATGCATATTCCCAGGATTGGATTTAGGATTCTGGTGCTTCATTCCATGTTACTCCCCATAGGGAATGCTTCTCCACTTATGACAGTGGAAAGACAGGTTGTGTGCATCTTGGAAATGACTATGCATGTGACATCGTGGGAGTAGGTGACATAAAGTTTTCTTTTGCAAATGGGCCTGCATTTATTTTGAAACATGTGAGACATGTGCCTAAGTTGACCAAGAGTCTTATTTCAGTGGGTCAACTACATGATGCTGGTTTTCACACCACTTTTGGTTTTCAGAGTTGGAAAATTTAGAAGGGCTCTATGCCTTTGGCCAGGGGTGCCAGGTGTGGGACTTTGTATCCCTTACATGTATCAGGGGTATTTGATCATGTTGTTGCAATAACGGAGCAGCCAAGCACTTCTTTGTGGCATTGTAGGTTGGGGCACATGACCCAGAATGGAATGAAACTCTTATGGCATTTGGGTTATGTACCGCATTTGAGTTTCTCTAATTTTGAATTTCGTGAGCACCGTCTCTATGGGAAGCAGACTAAATCAGCCCATAAAAGAAGGGGAAAGAAAGAGTTTGAAAAGCTTGATTTGGTGCATTCAGATGTATGTGGTCCCATGCCTACACGGTCATTAGGCGGGGCTGAATACTATGTGACATTCATTGATGATGCAACTAGGAAAGTGTGGGCTTATGCTATAGCTTGGAAGAGTGATGTGTTCCAGGTATTTCAGAAATGGCTGGCCTTGGCTGAGAATCAGTCAAGTAGAACGCTTAAATGCCTATGGACTGACAATGGTGGAGAGTATCTCTCTCATGACTTTCAGCATTTCTGTGATACACATGGGATTAAGAGGGAGCTCACATCCCCTTGCACTCCAGAGCAAAATCCAATTGCAGAAAAGATGAACCATAGCATTTAAGAAAGGTTGCAATGCATGCTTTCCAATGCAAGTCTTTCTAGTGGTTTTAGGGCTGATGTCAAGACAGCTTTCTTGCATGGGGATTTGCATGAGGAAATTTACATGGTGCAGCCGGAAGGCTTTGAAGAAAAGGGCAAAGAGCATTTAGTTTGCAAGCTGAAGAAGAGTCTCTATGGTCTTAAGCAAGCACCTAGAGAATGGTATTAGAAGTTTGATGCTTTCATTAGGTCCCAGGGTTTTAGAAGGAGTGAAATTTTTCACTGCCTCTACACTAAAAGGGCTAAGGATAATAGCTTGACAATCTTGGCACTATATGTGGATGATATGCTATTGGCTAGCAAGAATACTTATGAGCTAGATGCATTAAAGTCCAAGTTGCATGAGGCCTTTGATATGAAGGATTTGGGACTTGCAGGTCATATTCTTGGTATGCACATTTCGCATGATCGGAGTAGGAAACTCCTTTGGCTTTCACAAAAAGAGTATGTTACAAAAGTATTGGAGCATTTCAATATGGAGGGGGGGAAGGCAATGAGTACTCCATTCCCTCCATATGTGAAACTGAGTCATATAGATAGTCCCAAATCAGATGAGGAAAGGGCCATGATGGCCAAGGTTCCTTATGCATCAACAGTTGGGAGTCTTATGTATGCTATGATAGCTACTAGACCAGACATTGCATTTGTAGTGGGAGTTGTTAGCCGGTATATGGCTAATCCAGGAAAGAGCCATTGGGAGGTAGTTAAGTGCATCATGAGGTACATGAAGGGTACCAGAGAGATGTGCATATGCTTTGGTAGAGGAGACATGCGTGTACTTGGGCACACAGATTTAGACTATGCAGTGCATGTGGATAGTAGGAGATCTACTTCTGGTTATGTGTTCACCTTTGCAGGTGGTGCAGTGTTGTGGATGTCTTGTGCACAGAAGTGCATTGCTTTGTCTACCACAGAGGCTGAGTATGTTTGTAGCCATAGAGGGTTGCAAGGAGGCTATATGGCTTGATCGGCTAGTGGGAGATTTGGGGATTCATATGGGTGTACCAACATTGCATAGTGATTCCATGAGTGCTATTCAGCTAGCACGGAATCCGGTCTTTCATGCAAAGACCAAACACATTGAGGTCAGGTACCATTTCATCAGGGAGGTACTTGAGGACAAGTGCATAGAGCTTGTCAAGGTTCATACAGATGATAACCTTGCAGATATGCTGACGAAGAGTCTACCTAGTCAGCGGTTTGAGTATTGTTGTGTATTGATGGGCATTGGATGGTATGCTCACTGGTTGTTCTCCCTTAAAGGCATATTGTCCTTTAAGTGGGAGGTTGTGGGGGTTAAAAGTCACTGTGCCTTTACCCCGGTAATGTGTAATACTCAAACACATATATAAATGAATGAAAAACAAGATTAGGGTGTTCTGCACCCACCAAAACTCGTGTGGCTCTCTGTTTCTCTCTCTCCCTCTTCTGTTCTTGCTTCCATTGAGAGCACTCTCATCTTTGTCTTACAAATTCCTTTAAAGTTTTCATAAACTGCTCGAGAAAAAACATTTATCGACTATGAACGGTACCTTCAATAGCCACCTCATCAACTATGTGGACAAGCAAGTGGACTTGAGTTGTCATAATGCTCGAGGGAAAGTGCTTCTCAAGCAAGCATACGGCTTCGATGGATTCCACTCTAGCCTTCTCGATGCTCGATACGGAGATCTCTTTTTGAGATATCTACCTATTTCACATGTCCATGTAAGATATTTTCATAATCAGTCTACAGATTAATTAGCTTAAATTGAAGAAAATGCAATCAATGCGATTTGGTAGTAAGCATACCTCACAATATCACAGATCTTGAATATAGCATTTCTAACATCTTCTTGTAAGCACCCTTTTATGTAATTGGGAGGATGAACTATCAAAGCAACAAAGAAGTCATGTCAACAATATAACATAATCATAATTACGCTAATGCATCACGATTATCGGTACACTAATTCTACTTAGAATACCTGTAAGACCTTGTGCCAATCATGGGACTTGAGCCCACTATGCTTATTGTCTTTTGAAAATGCTCCTTTTAAGCAATGCATGTACCCTGTCAGTGTTTGAAAAGAGGCAATGTCTACCTTGACCACTGCCTCCTCCCTCGTAGAGAGGATCCACGTTGCTTTTGGGAGGACAACTTTTCTCGAAGCATGCACTTGGGACCACAAACGAGACATCCTATTCATAGCACACAAGTCTTCTCGCACTCATCTTGAGTCTTTAGAACCAACCAAGTGTGCCCAAATAGTAGCCCCCACATTCTTGAAGATATGTATGGGATCCAAGAGATGATTGATTTGTAACTGACCTCAATAAGGAAGCTCGTGAAAGATCGATAGCCTCTTCATACTAGGAGGAGGTTCCTCTCCATTTGCCCTCCAAGCTTGAATCCAGTCACTTGCCTTCAAATATGATGGTGGTGGATCAAGCTGACCTCCACGTGCAAGATGGTCGAGCAGAAGGTATCGAGCAGACCTTCATAAACATTTTTCCTCATATGTTTGGAGTAGCGTGCAAGCGATTTCAAACGCAGTCCACAAATAGGACAAGCATGGTACCCACTTGTAACAAGTCCTGCACACATGCATGAATGTGTTAGTATAAGACATGCATGCGAAAGAGAGTCATAAAAGCATAATCCCTCATTATACATGTAAAGACACAACCACATACCTGCGCACTCTCCATATCCTGGGTAGCCATGCATGGTCCACATCAAGATACCCCTCACCAAAATATCATTCTTATGTCTAGGACTCGGGGGGGTCACTATGTATAAACCCTCTATATCACGTGCGTTCGAGGCCTATATTTAAAGTCCCTTATCTGTAAAAAATTTCATGAATAAAATGTACCCCTTTTCTATACAAATCTGTAAATTTTTTCCAAAACTATTTTAAATAGTCCCTTATGTATATTTATTTCTGTAAATTTTAGAAATAAAAAAAATCCTTCTGTTGAACTCACGTGATAGGGTTACATATGATGAGTGACCCCCCCGAGGTCTAGGAGCTTTGGAAATATCAAAGACCTACACTCCTCTCCATAATATCTGTAACTCCTCTATCAAAGGTGCCATGTACACGTCCATATTTTTTGCCTTGTACTTTCCTGGCACAAGTAGTGCAAGCATGAGGTGTCCCTTTTTTATTGTTAGCCATGGTGGGATATTGTAATTCACCACGACTATGGGCCATGTCGACCAAGATGTCGAGCGTAACCCGAAAGGATTCACACCATCCATGGTGAGCCGAAGATGTAAGTTGCGTGGCTCCCTCACAAAGTCCGGCCATTGATTATCTATGTGCTTTCAAGCTACAAAATCTATGGGAATCCTCAATGTGTCATCAGTGGACCGATGAGATGCATGCCATGTCATCAACTCCGCTATGGATTTGCATCAGAACATGTGTTGTATTCTTGCAATGATGGGAAAGTGTCTCAAGACCTTTACTGGTATCCGCTCACCTTGCAAGTCATCTCTATATCATTGTTCCCCACACTTTGGACAACTAGCCAAATCTCCATGCTCACGACGAAAGAGAATACAATCATTACGGCAAGCATGGATGGTATCATAATCCATACCCACCATTGTTAGCATCTTTTTCGCTTCATCTCTTGATGCGGGCATGGTATTTGGTGCAAGCAACATCTTCTAGAGCAACCTATGACAATTCAAACGTACATAGGCTTCGAACAATGATGATTTAGCATACACTATCCAAATGATGATTCTCAAAACAAACAATATCCAAATAATGAGTCAAATTAATGCAAGAGCTAACCTCATTAAGGCCGAGACACTTGTATCCGACCACCCATACTTTACTTGCAGATTCAAGATTGAGAGACAAGCACGTGGTTTAGACATCCTAGCACCCTCGTACAATTGTGTTGATTACAACTCTCACATTTTGACCTCAGACTCTAACATCATGTGTACATGGGATGTACTGCCCCTAAAAATAGAATCCATCATGTTGACCATACCCTCATCATCATCTGGGAGACTATAGTCTTGCTCAAAGTGTGAAGGTATATGCATACCCTCATCACTCTCCTCATCCTGTTTTAAGATTTCATGTAAATATAAGATCTTATATTTCTTGGTATCCAATAAGACTGCAAGCTTAAATAGCTTTGACTTACCGATGGTCCATCAACACGTGCAACACCAACGGTGGATACTGGTTCGGGCTCCTCCTCATACATCCACAAGTGGCACATGATAATATGACATTGATGTCGTACTTCTCACTTGTGCAATGACAGTATAACCTCTCTGTAAGCCACTTTGTGCTCCCAGGCATTGGCACATCATCGGATGCGTCCCTTCCATCTACACTTATAAAATCACAACATAAGTTGCAAGAAAATATATTAACAGTTATAAAATAGCATCTATGAGCTTCCCTTCAACTTAGAACAAAAAGTGACTTAAAGCGTCGCTATATAGCGACTTTTTGCTTTGTTCCGTCGCTATATAGTGATGCTTTTAATTAAAAACATCACTATATAGCGATGGAAAAGCGTTGCTATATCACGACGCCGTGGGTTAACATCGAAACCCATCTCGACACGCGGCACTTTCTTTAGCACTCTCTAATATCTCAAGTAAGCAAAGCAATCTCTCCTCCCATCTATTTCCAATGACCTCCCACCTGTTTTCGACAACCTCCCACTCTATTCTCCACTCCTCACCCTTCTCCTAGCTCTTGTGCTCCCTCTCCACCCTTTTCCCTCTTTGGTTTCTTGAAAGGAAGTTTTTTAAGAGGTGAATTTGTTTCAACAATGTAGGTTATTTGTTTGTAGGCTTTAGTTTTATGAGTGCTTCTCCTTGTATTGCTAAACCTGTGAACTAGTTTTCATGCTTGTTTTCAAAGGATTAAAACAAAAAATGAGATTTCAAGAAAGAAAGAAGACTCGCCTCTTCTAGTCTTTTTTGTATTTCTCTTCCTTCTCTTTCTCCTTGTCTCCTCAATCTCCTCCTTTCAAGAAGTTACTTTTGTAATCTCCTCCTTCCTCTAACATCTTATTTGAAAAATGGTATGTTTTCTCTCTTTTGTAGGGCCAGTCCACAACACCGAGCAGGATGTACTATTTCAGGTAAGTGCTTCCTCTTTTTTCCATTTATTATTTTTGTTATTTGCATTGGCAAGTAGCTAGCGCCTTAAGCACTAGCTACAGTGATGGGCATAGGAACCCTCTCTTCCCCTCTCTTTCCTCTTCTTTCCCTCTTCTCTCCTCTTCTTTCCCTCCTTTCCTTCTTCTCTCCTTCAATCTCTTTCGTCCTCTTTTTCCCTCTTTCCTTTCCCTCTTCTTCTCTCTTTCTTTTCCTCTTTTTCCCTCTTATCTTTCCCTCTTCTTCTCTCTTTCCCCCTTCTCTTATGCTCATGCATAAGCATAAGCATGAGCATATGTCTCCTTCTCTTATGCTCATGCTTATGCTTAAGCATAAGAGAAAGAGACATATGCTCATGCTTATGCTTATGCATGAGCAAAAGAGAAGTAGACGTATGCTCATGCATAAGCATGAGCATATGTCTCTTTTTTCCTCTTTTTACTTTCCCTCTTCTTCTCTCTTTCTCTCCCTCTTTCCTCTTTTCCAATCTCTCCTTCCTTTCCCTCTTCTTCTCTCTTCTCGTCTTTTCCCCCTCTTTTCCCTCTTTCATGCTCATGTTCTTATACTCATGCATAAGCATAAGCATGAGCATAAGAGAAGAAGACATATGCTCATGCTTATGCTTATGCATGAGCATAAGAGAAGTAGACATATGCTCATGCATAAGCATGAGCATATGTATCTTTTTTCCTCTTTTTACTTTCCCTCTTCTTCTCTCTTTCTCTCCCTCTTTCCTCTTTTCCAATCTCTCCTTCCTTTCCCTCTTCTTCTCTCTTCTCCTCTTTTCCCTCTCTTTTCCCTCTTTCATGCTCATGTTCTTCTGCTCATGCATAAGCATAAGCATGAGCATATGTCTTATGCTTATGCTTATGCTTATGCATAAGACTTATGAGAGTTAGAGTTAGCTAAAGTGCATGTAATATGTAGTAAAACAAATATAACAATACATTAAATGAGAAGAAGTAGACTTACCACGGTTGCCTCGAACGCTAACCGTCCGCCTGCACCAAAGTGCTTATGCATGAGCATATGTCTACTTCTCTTATGCTCATGCATAAGCATAAGCATGAGCATATGTCTCCTTCTTTTATGCTCATGCTTATGCTTATGCATAAGACTCCTCTTATGCATAAGCATAAGCATGAGCATAAAAGAAGGAGACATATGCTCATGCTTATGCTTATGCATGAGCATAAGAGAAGTAGACATATGCTCATGCATAAGCACTTTGGTGCAGGCGGACGGTTAGCGTTCGAGGCAACCGTGGTAAGTCTACTTCTTCTCATTTAATGTATTGTTATATTTGTTTTACTACATATTACATGCACTTTAGCTAACTCTAACTCTCATAAATTGGATCCACATCAAGCTACGATGGGTCATCTTCCTACAGATGCAGAGATGCAACACGCATTTCGCATAGGAACAAAGCCGTGGTTTATTGAGCAAGAGGAAATGGGAGCGACTGTCGATTGGGTTGAGGTAGCTGCTCACACGATATAAGTCTACTCCTACTTGTAATCTCACTTTTTAAATTGCTTTATTCTTTAAGTTCCAATCTAATTTTTGATTTATATGGTTCACTCTTAGGGTCAATGCTCAAGCGTCCCATCACCGGAGGCAAGCAATCACTGGGGCCAGGGATCAGACGCACGTGACGATGATCAGGGAGAAGGCGCAACTCACGAGGACCAATGAATAGGCCAACAAGATGAGGGCGAGGACGAGGACGATTTGGATGAGTAGTAGTAGTAGTAGTAATAGTAGTAGCAGTTTGCATTTTCTTCGCCCTGTATGTCATTTTGTATATCCGGTCATTTGAGCAATTTTGTATCACCCTTTCGAAAGGGTAATTTTGTGACAAACAATGTTGTATATGTTTGACATGTATATGGTTTTATTGCTTCATCATTTCATTTGAGCGATTTTGTATCACTCTTTTCACAAGGGAAATTTGTTATAAAAAAACTTTGTTTTGTAATTACCAAAAAAAAAAAAGGATTAGTGGGGCTAAACAGGGCCATAGCAAGCACTGTTTAGCCCCACTAATCGTTTTTTTTTAGTTTTGTTAATCGTCGCTATATAGCGACGTTTACCAGTGTCACTATATAGCAACGTTTATTATCGTCGCTATATAACGACGGTTCTTTTCCGATGCTTTTAGCGACTTTAATAACAAAGTTTGCGCCCGTGAAAAGAAAAAGTAAAAAGCATCAGAGAAGGGCCTATGCCTTGTAGTGAGCCCTTGACAGATGGAGCAAGGATGAAGTTGGATAGGTGGCTCATAGAATGGAAAGAATCATGCGATGCCATTCATAGAAAAAACCAAAAGGAGAAAGGAGGAGTCGATAGACTATCATATGTTGCTATTCAATATTATACCTAGATTGCTAGTGGGTCCTAAGAAAGAATAGAAATGAGAAGTCAAGATGGCAAGGTACAAATAGATCTATGCATGAAGTTTGCTGACGTGTGCTCTACAACGGTACACTTCCCAATAGTTGCATCAACAATTCTTGAGGAATTGGGTGGGGGAGTGGAAGGAAAAGTGTATCGGGTTAAGATAGAGGGTGTGCCAAGTTTCAATCCAACCCTATCTTATGCTAGCAAGAAGTTGACACACGATATTGCACATGCACATAAATTGTCGAAGATAGAAACGGCAATGATCGTAATACATAGGGCCGTGTGTTGAGCCATTGGTTACACACATATTAGCGATATTTGGTTAATCACTCCATACTTCAATGGAGGTAGTATTCATAGCATGGTCATGAGTCTTCCTTCTTTGTATCATGATTATTCAAACTGGGAAAGGCGATGCAGCCCCCACGAGCAGTCAAATGCGAGCATTCCTATTTTGTGAGAACGCTCTTGCCATTTGTGCAACTATTGCCAATGCAATGAAAGCAATGCCAGATCTGTACACGAGAACTGATGGATACCCTCAACCAAATGGTGCATGGTTAGACATGATAGATTGCTATGCTGTCGGTTGGTTACTTGGAGAAACAACTAACTTCCTTGTGGGCTACAGGTCTGCACTTTCAAGTGATCAATTATACCCAGTGCATGTAATAAAGCTATTGTGGGATTGTAAACTCTGATTATGCCAGATGAACCCCAAGAAAGGATGACAATGGACTTGTTTCTTATGAAACTACATGCACGCAATGGTGATCAAAATGTCACAATCCAACCAATCGATGATATGAAAACTTATCTATAAATTGTGAAATTTTGACATCTTATCATATCTCAATTTACAAGGTGGATAGCTTAGTATTTACATAACGATGTTGTCAGTTGGCCTGCAAATAATGTTTGTTTAAAAATCATGTACTTTTTAATTATTCCTAAATCATATTCGACACTATTTTGAAATGGATGTTGGTTACCATGATTGGTTGTTTAGGGTTTATGGTTTGGTGTTTTGAGGAAACGATCTTTTACAATTATGTGAGAACCAAAATGTTGGAATTTCATATGTCTAACATCCTAAACTTGTATCTTTGCTATTACTAATAGGTTGAGCATTTCCATGATCCTAGTTCATGAACACAACAATAGAATCATTATCAAGCTGAACACCCTCTTAACCATCGATGTCATAGGATGAGTACCAAGCACAAGATGAAGGCACACATTCTAGTCAAGTGATAAAATTTTGATGGATGTGGCTGATGCCACCACGCAACTTATGAAGAGAGAGCACACAAAGGCAATTGCCCTTGCCAGTCCTTTCCATAAGCCTGAAGGCTTGAAGTGGATAGTTGTAAAAGCCCTCGTCTCGAACGAGGATGTTGATAGTATATGGGATATGAGCTCAGCCTTTGTTGGCCATGGATGATGGCCCATTTTGCAGTGTCATAATCAACCCATAAAAAAGAATGCCACCACCATCTAGGAGATGATATTCACAAAGAAAGCTTGCTCCAATATTCCCCTAAACTTTGTGAAGATGCTATACACAAAGTTCTCGCTTGGCCATGAAGTGGACTTTTCCTTAAATGCTCAAGTACACAAGCAACCACATGTGACAAGTACTAGACCCATGGTAGTAGAACCTCCAGCATGCATTGATAGTCCAATGTTAGGTGAATATAATATTTAAATATCATGTTGACTATTTGATTTAGGTTTTTTGGAAGAATTCCACCCCAACATCAACTGATAAGTTTGTATGTAACCTTATTGAACATGTAGCCTCGATGATGACAACTGACGATATCTTCATGAGTATCAAAGAGGAATTTGGAGAGGGAGCACGTGCCAAGCGAGGCATGACATTTTCTCCTGTGACTTTGCAAGATGCAGTTATGGAGCATCGATGGGTGCTGCAAGAACTTGAGCCGATGAAATGTGACAACGAACGATTGCATGTAGTGCTATCTCAAACCGGATAGTGGCTTGATATCAACAATGCATACGTGAAGATGTGCATAATAGTAGCAAACTGATTATTCTCAATAGGTGGGTGATGCACAAGCCTCCTTGCAACATGTCAAAGAAGAAGTCATAGTCTCAACAATCAATCGTGATTTTGTTGGCCTCGCCATGCAAAAACCATCCACAATACCCAAACAATTACAATTCATCATGGACGTGCCATGTTGTCCGATCCGCCAAGATCACTTTGACAAGGCCACATGATACTATGCTCTTCCTTGTGATCATCACTTTCACCTTGTCTGCCTTGTGAATACTCTAAAGGTAAGAAGTGCATGTGCGGTGTGCAACGCTCCTGTGGCATGTGACTTGTATACATGCTCGGCATCGGCACAATGTACTCTCTTGATCCAAGGCTATGTAGAATATAAATGATGAGGAGAGAGAAAATTTGTATACAACTTGACATATAATATTAAACCAATTTTTTGGCATGTGTGACCAATTTGCAAGAATTTTATTAAAGGTTTGTTACAATGGTGTATTGCATCAATATTCTCTTTGTTTTTTAATTTTCATTAATTTTACCTATGAGGTGAGCTGCTGCTGAGCCACCGAGCCACTCCCCCACTGTCCCACCCATTCCATCGAGCCACTCTATTATTAATTTTTATTAATACTAGAGCTCGGGTCGGTTGGCAGATGATCATGTAGCAGGCACTGGCAAGCTTGGGTATCATAGATCCGGAGATGTAGAGTAGAGCCCTTCTAGGTGAGTTGGTTCTTCATGGCCTCACCCTAGGTGGAGAGCTTGGGAGCTCCTCTTACATCTAGAGCTTCTAAGAAACACCCCATGCGCCATAGGACAGTGGCATCTTTCACATAGATGGATCTTCTTAGAGGCCCCCCTTATAGGGAAGGGTTCCCCCTTGTTGAGGAGCCTTCATAGGGTCTGGCAGATACTAGCACGGGGTCTCTTCATGCTCTACCTAGATGTAGAGAGGAGTTTGAGCATCATCCCTTATGTGGCACCTAGAGATCTGAGATCAAGAGGATCGTATGCTCGAACATTGGACTCACATTGGTTGGGTAGAGTGGGAAAGTGGTACGGTCAAGTCTTTTGCTAGATGGAGCAAATTGTAAGAAAATAATACGTCTGTGCTCAACAGATAACAAGATCTCATACACAAGAGAGAAAATCAGATAGTATGGAGAATCAAAAATTTTGATAACTGTAGAATTGATACAATAGATGGCGTTGCCTCCCAACCATGCGCTCCTGTGAAAGAAGCTTCGATGGCAAGCTGGAAACAGTAGAAGACGGAGGCTTGATGCTAAGGAATCAGGTTTGCTGTAGCCAGTGATAAAATGGGCTTCACGGGCTCGCTCTTATATAACCACTAGTCGTAGTCGGTAGGCTCAATTGGGTGACTAACCCAATCCACCCAAAATGGTCGACTGGGGGTCGATCCCGAAATAGGCCACTGACCACATGATAGAACCGGTGTGCAAAATAGAGCAACTGACCTATGGTCACCATTCAACCCACAGCCATCCGGGATCATTTGGGACTCCAAACGGGCCCTGCAACCCAAGAGTGGGCTGCCCCAGGAAATGCTCCATCTACCCTCAGTGCAGTCAGCCAAGGGATGCCTTCCCGCACTTGCATGTAGCCTAGTTGGTGGTGTGCCAACTCTATCTGAAGCCGTCCAGCCATCAGGCCACACATGGCCCCCATCTGGTGTCCAAACTAGGACCTACCAGATAACCTAGCTACTCAAATGCCTTCTCCTCATATGGGGGGCTTACAAGTAGAGTTAGCTAGTTCCCGCATAGTTACACGAGAGTGGAGCATTGATATCTAACACCCCCCCTTAATGTCCACCTGCAAGTGAACTTACTTTTTCGGTCCAATTCCAAGTCGATGAAGATGCCTCTCTAACAAGTCTCTTCCAAGAGCATTCATGAAGATGTCCACAGCATTCTCTGTAGTCGGACAGTACACCAAGTCAACCTCTCCATCCATGATGAGCTCACGTATAAAGTGATATTGAATCTCAATGTGTTTTGTGCGAGCGTGGAACACCAGGTTCTTTGCAATCGCCATGCAACTCTGATTGTCACATGATAACTGTGTAGGTTTATTCTGCACTGCCATATCCCCTAAAATCCTCCTCAACCACACTGCCTCACAAGAAGAAAAGCATGCTGATTTGTACTCGGCCTTAGTAGAAGAAAGAGAAATTGTAGGTTGCTTCTTGTTGACCCATGACACAACTCCAGATCCAAGTGAGAAACAATAACATGTCACTGATCTCCTACTGTCCAGGTCTCCTGCCCAATTCGAGTCACAAAATCCGGTCAAGATGTTGCCCTTGGTGTAGGTGATGCCATAATCAAGTGTGCCTTTGATGTATTTCAGCACCCACATCCCTGCCCTCCAATGGTTCTGTCGGGGCTTATTGGAAAACCTGCTTAGTACACCAGTCACAAAATTGATGTCTGGCCATGTGCTGCACAAGTAAATCAAGCTGCCCATAAGCCTTCTGTACTTCGCTTCGTCCACCAATGGTGATGAATCCTCGTTTGAGAGCTTCACGTCAACCTCCATAGGGGTACCAACTGTCTTGCACTCAGCCATGCGAAATGCCTTCAGTATCTCTCTAGCATACTTTAGCTGTGAAATGAAGATCTGTTTTGGCTCTTGCCAAACTTCAATCCCCAAATAGAAATGCATCAGTCCGAGGTCTGTTATTTCAAACTCTCTTGCTAGCAAATGCTTTGTCTGCGAGATCTTCTCTTCATGGTTTCCTATTATGACAAGGTCATCCACATAAAGGACCACGATCATACACATGCCTCCTTCTCTAAAGATATACAAGTTTGCACTAGATGGGCTCCTCCTCAACCGTTTTGCAAAAAGAAGGCATCAATTCGCTGGTACCACACTTGTGGGGCTTGTTTTAGCCCGTAAAGTGCCTTCTTCAGTTTATAGACTTTACCTTCTGAACCGGGGATCTCAAAACCTGGTGGTTGTTCCATGTATACCTCCTCCTTGAGATCTCCATTCAGAAAGGCGGATTTTAGATCCATCTGAAACACGGGCCAACTTCCCTAGGTAGCTAAAGCCAAAACACTATGAATTGTGGTTAGTCGAGCTATGGGAGCAAAAGTATCTTGATAATCAAAACCATGTACTTGTGTGAATCCTTTTGCCATGAGCTGAGCCTTTACTTATCCAATGTGCCATCGGACTTGTACTTGGTCTTGTACACCCACTTGATTCCGATTACCTTGCGTTTTAGCAGTCAATCCACAAGGTCCCAAGTGTTGCTCTTCATTATGGAGCCATACTCCGACTGCATAGCCTCCATCCACCTATCATCACCCTATGCCTCTTCAAGACACTTGGGTTCTTCAGCACGGATCACCTCTGTCATCAAAGCGTAGTTGACCAAGTGTTCCTGCACCCTTCTTTGCTCCTCTAATCTCTTGGACTAGTAGTGTTTGGATGGTTCCTCATCAATGGTTGGAGGTTCTCTACCATCCAAAAGCTGCTTTACCCACTTCGGGAATGGTCGTTGCTATTGTGGTTCTACAGGCTCTTCTTCCTCTTCTTTATCTTGAATCCTCCCAAGCTCCGTTGGGGGATCTGCTATTGGTGGTTGTACTGGATGGATATCCTAGTCCTAGTTGTTTGGGAAGGAAGCATCCTCCTCCAATCGATGTGGCTATTCTGAGAAGACCACGTCGCGACTGACAATTACCTTCTTGGTAGCAGGGTTATAGAGATGGTAACCCTTTGCCTCTTCACTATAGCCCAAGAAAATACACTTCCGGCTCTTCAGTTCCCATTTGGTGCTATTAGCATCAAGGACATGCACAAAACAGTCACATCCAAAAACTATGAAATGTGCAACTGAAGGTTTCTTACCAAAAAAGATCTGCAGTGGAGTCATCCCATTCACAACCTTTGTGTAGCTATGATTGAGAATGTAAACTGCCGTGTTACATGCTTCAGCCCAAAAAGTCTTTGGCAAATCTTTCCCTTTCATCATACTCCGGCCCATTTCGCAGATGATGTGCATCTTGCATTCTACTACTCCATTTTGCTGTGATGTATGTGGTGGGGGTTTCTGCCTCTTGATCCTATGACTTTTGCAGTAACTTTTGGATTCAGTTGATGTGAACTCTCCACCTCTGTCTGATCTCAATTTCTTCACCTTCCTCCCCGATTCTTTCTCAACCATTACATGCCATTCCTTGAACTTACTAAAAGCCTCGTCTTTAGTCTTTAGGAAGTATATCCATATCCTTCTACTGAAGTCATCAATCAGTGTCATGAAGTAGTAGGAACCACCCAAATCTTTCATCTCCATCTTTTCGCAGAGGTCCGTGTGAATGAGCTCTAGAGGAGCCTTTGCCCTACTGGCCTCTTTAGGAAAGGGACGCCGATGCTGCTTGCCCATCATGCAAGCTTCACATACATTGGGCGAATCTGAAATTTCTGGTAGGTCTGCAATCATTCCACTTTTATGCATCTCCTTCAAAGGACTAAGGTTTAGATGACCAAACCTCTCATGCCATAGCTTAGTGTCCTTCACATCGGCTCAAGCACTGAAAGCTGAGAGTTTGTAGATGTTGTTGCGCCGTGTACCTTTACCGTCCATGCCTCCTCCACTAAGGTGACATGTTGAATTAACACCATGATGGAATCACTTACATTGCAGACAATAGAACACAATGCATCTACATTTCTTCTTGTCCACGCAAGAATCTCTTCCGCAATTGGTACTATCTATTGTCCTGCATTGGCTATGGATCCGGTCTCGCAACCGGCCTCACGTCCACCCTAGTAGTAGTATCCCAAAGCGTGTATGTGCTTAGGATGGTCTTCATCTTGAACTTCTAGAGTGGATAGTTAGAGCCATCCAACTTTCCGCTTTCACCGAACGGTGGGATTCGCAGTCTTGCAGGCTGGGCCCTCTCTCACAATCTACTCACAAGAAAACACACTACCAAATCTTCTTACCAGAGTCCAGGCCCTGATACCATGTAAGAAAATAATACGTCTGTGCTCAACAGATAACAAGATTTCATACACAAGAGAGAAAACCAGATAGTATGGAGAATCAAAAAATTTGATTACTGTACAACTAATACAATAGATGGTGCTACCTCCCAACCATGCACTCCTATGAAAGAAGCTTCGATGGCAAGCTGGAAATAGTAAAGACGAAGGTTGAATGCTAAGGAATCAGGGTTGCTATAGCCAGTGATAAAATGGGCTTCACGAGCTCGCTCTTCTATAGCCACCAGTCGTAGCTGGTTAGGCTCAACTGGCTACCTGACCCAGTCTACCCAAAACGGTCGACTGGGGGTCGGTCTTGAAATAGGCCACCGACCACACGATAGAAGCGATGCGCAAAATAGAGTAACTGACCTACAGTTACTGTTCGGCCCACAGCCATCTGGGATCATCTGGCACTCCAAACGGGCCCCGCAACCTGAGAGTGGGCTGCCTCAAGAAATGCTCCATCTACCCTCAGTGCGGTTAGTCAAGGGATGCCTTCCCATACTTGCATGTAGCCTAGTCGGCAGTGTGCCAACTCTATCTGAAGCCGTCCAGCCATCAGGCCACACACGGCCCCCATCTAGTGTCCAAACCAAGACCTACCGGATAACCAAGCTACTCAAATGCCTTCTCCTCATATGGGGGGATTACAAGTAGAGTTAGCTGGTTCCTGCATAGTTACAGGAGAGTGGAGCATTGATATCTAACACAAATTATCTATGGAGGCAAAGGCTTGGCATTGCAATGCATCTTTGAGGGGTAGGGTAGTGGATGAGAGAGATTTACCTAGCCATCCCTGAGTCCTTGTGGGAGGGACTTTGCATTTGGAGGGACATCTGGTTGGGGCAATTTTCTCCAATTGGTGTCCCCTTGAGGATGATGATGTAGAGAGGAGTATGTGGGGGTTAAATGTCACTGTGCCTTTACCCCAGTTATGTACAATACTCAAACACATATATAAATGAATGAAAAAGAAGATTAGGGTGGTTCTACACCCACCAAAACTTGTGTGGCTCTCTGTCTCTCTCTCTCCCTCTTCCGTTCTTGCTTCCATTGAGAGCATTGGTATCAGAGCTCGGGTGATCTAGCTGAGTGTCCGTGAATGCTTAGAAGCTCACAGCTCTGTGGGAGGAAGGAGAAGCTCTGTCCGAAGCTTTGTGGGTGACTTTACTTGCATCCGAGTCTGTAGAGACCTTGGAGGGACCTTTGGAAAAGTTGATTTGGCTTTGCAAAGTGGTTTTGAGAGCCTGTTAACTGTTTTCAAAGTAAAAGTCGTTTTTTGAGATTTTCCCTGTTCCGTTCGATGACAGAGACTCTGTATTGACTTGTAGAGGCAACGATTGCTTGCTTTTGGTGTTCAATTCTCTTCAAGAGCTTGGAAACACCTTCATTCTTGAATCTGGGATCATTTCATTGGATTCCTGACTCACTGTGTCAGTTTTTGCATTTTTCTACTCGGGTGTTGGAACTCAAGTTTGGAGTAACCATTTGTAGATCTGTCAGTTCCGGTGGACTCAAGAGGTCCTAAAACTTCTATGTTGCTCATCATTCGAACTCCGGTGGAGTTTACAAACAGCTCTGTTTCCAAAAATGTTTTTCAGTCTGTGTGTTGGACCCAATGATTGAGACCACGGTTTCCAAAACCGTCTATCCCATTGCGTTTCAGATGCCCCAAAACCCTTACTTGTCAGTTCTTGCATGATTTGGTGGAGTATTTTCAGAGTTATAGATCTCTGTGTATTCAATTTTGTCTCTCTATTATGCATTTTTCATTCTAAGGTTTTGAAACCTTAGATTTATGCCACATGGCAGTGGATAAGTGTTGACTCCCATTTCTCACTCATCAGTTGGGATTTTGGAGTTCCCACAGAAGAGAGATAATTGCAGATTTTCTTGCTGAGTCCGGTTATGCAATGGCGCCCATGTTTTGAGGCATCTCAGATTCTATTTTCAGTAGTGGTCATTACTGTGGACCATGATTTCTTGAGCATACCTTATGCAGATCACTCTGGTTGTAGTTTGAGCAATGCGCACTCATTCGTGGTGTGCATTGGGTTGTAGTGGATGATTTATAGGCCATTTGAATGCATTGCGGTCCTTATTGGGTGTGCTAATAGGCCCAAATTGCCTTGTGGGATGCTATTTTTATGGACGCTTTGCACATGGATGCTATTTTATGCCGAGGGACAGCTTTGACACAATGCAGGTGATGCACTGATAGTGCTATGCTCTCTTGGATGAGATATTATTGATGCATATGCTAGTCGATGGTGTTTATGCTTGAGTCATTTGGCACTTATTAGCATTTTGGATTGCCATTGCAATTGGCATTTTCTTTTGGGCTAGATTGCTCATATGGATGCATAGTATATGCACATGAGTCAGATGCATCTTTTGATGCTTTGAGCTTTGAGTTTTGGTGATATTTCACTCTATTGTGGCATACACATTTGGGTGCACCTGGTATTTGGTGTGATTCTCTCTTATAGGCACTAGCATTTGGGATTTTTCTTTATTTGCATCATGGCATCCTCTTCCATGTCTAAAAAGGAGTTTTTCAACATTAAAAGTTTGATGGGACAAACTTTTCTTTGTGGAAAGAACAGATAAGGGATGTTCTTATTCAAAAGAAGTAGATTAAACCCTTGGTAGGTATTGAAGCTAAGCCTATGGATATGTCTGAGGATGATTGGAATGAGTTGGATGAATTAGCAAAGTCTACTATTAGACTTCATCTTGCAGAGTCAGTTTATTTCACAGTAGTAAATGAGCAGACTACGGAAGATTTGTGGAAGAAACTGTGTGCCACTTATGAGAAGGAAACTACCTCTTATAAAGTTTACCTCATGAAGAGGTTGTTTGAGCTACAAATGAAGGAAGGGGTCTCCATTGCTTCTCACTTGAATGAATTCAATATTATTTTCAGCCAGCTTTAGGCTCAGAAGATGAATTTTGATGTGGAGACTAAGGCAATATTTCTCTTATGTTCATTGCCATCCTCATGGGATACCTTCCGTACAGCTGTCAATAACTCTGCACCTCGTGGAGTACTAAAATTTGATGATGTTGTGGGTAGCTTGTTGGCCGAGAGATTAGACAGAAGTCTATGGATGGCAATAAGCAGGATGCAGCCTTAAATGTGCAAAGGGCAGATCACAGTTCAGGGGGAAGTCCCAAGAAAGAGGGAAGTTTCATAGCAAATCCACGGCAAGAAACATTGAGTGTTACCACTGTGGCAAGAAGGGCCATATGAAAAAGGATTGCTACAAGCTAAAAAAGAGCAAAAGGATAAGAAAAAGGATACAAATTGGGGTGCAAATAAGAAGAAAGAGCGTCCAAGATCGAGGAGATCAATGCAGTCACACATGATAGTGACAATGATGTTCTCTTCATGTCTAGTTTATCTGCAAAGTTGCTTACCACTTCAGATGATGCATATTCATAGGATTAGATTTTAGATTCTAGTGCTGCATTCCATGTTACTCTCCATAGGGAATGGTTCTCCACTTATGACAGTGGAAAGACAGGTTGTGTGCATCTTGCAAACGACTATGCATGTGACATAGTGAGAGTAGGTGACATAAAATTTTCTTTTGCAAATGGGTCTGCATTTATTTTGAAACATGTGAGACGTGCCTAAGTTGACCAAGAGTCTTATTTCACTAGGTCAGCTAGATGATGCTAGTTTTCACACCACTTTTGGTTTTCAGAGTTGGAAAATTCAAAAGGGGTCTATGCTTTTGGCCAGGGCTACCAAGTGTGGGACTTTGTATCCCTTACATGTATCAGGGGTATTTGATAATGTTGTTGCAATAACCGAGTAGTCAAGCACTTCTTTGTGGCATTGCACATTGGGGCACATGAGCCAGAATGGAATGAAACTCTTATGCCATTTGGGTTATGTACTGCATTTGAGTTTCTCTAATTTTGAATATTGTGAGCACTGTCTCTATGGGAAGCAGACTAAATCAGCCCAAGACATTGTCACAATTTCAACCACTGGGCTGGCTTAGGTTGACAATCTCAACTTCACATATTAGACAATAACAATGATTTGGTGCATTCAGACATATGTGGTCCCTTACAAAAGGAGTATGTTACAAAAGTATTGCAGCATTTCAATATGGAGGGGGGGAAGGTAGTGAGTACTCCATTGCCTCCATATGTGAAGCTGAGTCATACAGATAGCCCCAAATCAGATGAGGAGAGGGCCATGATGGCCAAGGTTCCTTATGCATTAGTGGTTGGGAGTCTTATGTATGCTATGATAGCTACTAGACCAGACATTGCATTTGCAGTGGGAGTTGTTAGCTGGTATATGGCTAATCCAGGAAAGAGGCATTGGGAGGTAGTTAAGTGCATCATGAGGTACATGAAGGGTACCAAGGAGATGTGCATCTGCTTTGGTAAAGGATACATGCATGTACTTGGGTACACAGATTCATACTATGCAGGAGGGCATGTGGATAGTAGGAGATCCACTTCTGGTTATGTGTTCACCTTTGCAGGTGGTGCAGTGTCGTGGATGTCTCGTGCATAGAAGTGCATTGCTTTGTCTACCACAGAGGCTGAGTATGTTGTAGCCACAGCAGAGGGTTGCAAGGAGGCTATATGGCTTGATCGGCTAGTGGGAGATTTGGGATTCATACAGGTGTACCAACATTGCATAGTGATTCCATGAGTGTTATTCAGCTGGCACGAATCTGGTCTTTCATGCAAAGACCAAACACATTGAGATCAGTTACCATTTCATCAGGGAGGTACTTGAGGACAAGCGCATAGAGCTTGTCAAGGTTCATACAGATGATAACCTTGCAGATATGCTAACGAAGAGTCTACCTAGTCAGCAGTTTGAGTATTGTCCTGTATTGATGGGCATTGGATAGTATGCTCATTGGTTGTTCTCCCTTAAAGGCACATTGTCCTTTAAGTGGGAGGTTGTGGGGGTTAAAGGTCACTGTGCCTTTACCTCAGTTATGTACAATACTCAAACACACATATAAATGAATGAAAAAGAAGATTAGGGTGGTTCTGCACCCACCAAAACTTGTGTGGCTCTCTGTCTCTCTCTCCCTCTTCTATTATTTCTTCCGTTGAGAGCACTCTCAGAGTATGCACGCCGGCTTCTTCCATGTAGGACCTAGAGGCCTACTTCATCCGCTCACTAAGAGAACCCTGAGATGGATGGGAGTCTTAATGGGATTCACTGGCAACGATCAGAGTGGTGGGACATTGGGGGAAGGAGTGGCACATTGACCCTCCCAGTATCTCAGAGCAAGATGCCCATAGATGGCACCTCTGGCTGTTGAAGGGTAGACCCTTGAGGGAGGTCTAGTGGGATCTAGAAGAGTGGTTCTGGCCCTCCAGGGGTAGCCTTGCCAAGCAAATGGATGAGGTGCCCTTCTTTTCCTACACTATGCGGATTGGCAAGAGGATTGAGATGGACTCTTCAAGGTGGAACCTCTTGAAGGAGCGGCATTGGTGACCAGAGAGTGTCTCGAAATGTCCATTCCAGGTTTTGGATGTAGTTATGGTCCATTTTGTGGCCGAGGAAGATATCTTACTTTTTTTGGATGGTCGCCCACGGAGGCTTGCCCATCGGACCATGGTTGGAGCAGATGTGAGTGGAGGGGCAATGCCATTGTTGCTCTTCTGGTTTCCTAGAGACACGACCCCTCACTACCTTTGGAGCTATCGTAGAGCAGCGACGAGGACCTGGATGGGAGCCCTCAGGATCGTGACCCGTATGTAGAGTCTTTAGAGGGACTACACCTAGGGGATGGTGGTCTCAGTAACTGAGGGAGGACATGCATTCCAGATTGATAAGACCTCCCCAGCCTATCGGATACAAGGTCAGAGAATTTAGAGGATAGCGCTCCATGAGGCAGTCCCTCCTAATAGCCTAGCTGCCCCTTCTCCTCTGGAGGATAGTGTTTGGGAGGTGGTTGACAGTATCATTGTGTGGAACATTTGAGTGGCTCATTGTGGTCTCATGATGGGTGAGCATCCGGTTCCACCCTTGACTACCCTGATCTCCATCTGGTAGGATATCATTTACACTCGATGCTCCACATGGGAGCATGGGACTCCAAGCTTTAGAGCAACTATCGAGAGGCATGCTCAATTCTGCAAGGCTTGGTCTACAGGAGTTTTCTACATCTTCACTCCATGAGGGATTTGTTGGTTGTATAGTCCCCCCACTTGGCTATTAGCCCTAGTACTAGAGATCCCCTAGGCAGTGAGTTGGGTTTCTCTGGAACAGGCCAGTTCTTTTCTTTCAGCCTTTTTTGGTTTTTCCCCATACTCAGCACCTTCGGGGCTACTATTTTGTATTAAGTCTTTCAAGCATTAATAGAAGGTTCCTTTGTTTGAATTTTTTTAAAAAATTATGATGGTATTTTGAAATACTTTTCATTTAGTTTATATTCAATTTAGTGTTGAGTCAATTCTCATAAAGCAAAACATTGTTTTAATAGCTTGCACGTCCTCACCATGGTGTTGATCATTGTAGCATGTTGTTGGGGCTTACCATCATCTGTGGATGCTTCGTGGTCTTACCAACATGGACTACACATCTTGCTAAGGGCCCAAGGCACCCACCAACCTCCTCTCGTTGTAGGATGAGATCCTATGTGAAAACCTTCATGTAACTCCTTTTGGCACATCACACCCATTGGCGTTAGTATTTTTCCTTTCTACTAGTTTCAATTTATTCCTATCTACATCTTATATGGATATTGCCATCTATTAGCTCCTTTTTTTACCAGGCCCATTTTTTGTAATAGTAATGTTTCCAGAGATGCAAATTCCAAGACATGAATATGAACACCTTGTAACATGAAATGTATAACAATGTCTTTGATGCTTATAACAACACATTTTGTCAAATTATTATTGTGAAGAGGTTGAAGTACTTCACATCAAATTCTTGTACTTTGAAGTGAAACTGTAAATAATGCAATGTTATTATCACACACTTCACGAATCATGTGCAATTTTATAAGCTAGGAGACTTTTTTAACCTAATACGCTCAATCCTCAATATAAATTTTTTCTACGTATGTATGTACCATGGAGTTTGAGTTCTAATAAGGGCTACAAATTGCAACCTATGCAACATAATCATATCTACTTTGTTTCACCTAATAATGTATAAAACATAAGGATAGTAAACCTATGTATATCACAATCTCTCCACACGTACATGCCATAATTTTGCAAGTTGCTAGGAGTTGGAAATTGCAAGCCTCACAACTAGCTAGACTTCGAGCGAGATGCAAATGGCTGGCATAAGCGAGCTCGCAACTGGCTCAAAGTCAAATATTTCCTCATCACTCATAAATCCTAGTTTGTAGAGTTTTACTAATTAATATATGGTATAGATTTTAACCACATGCGAGATGTTGCAAGTCAGCCTAAGCAAACCCCCAATCGACACATGGTATAATATTATTCATCAACGGATGAGTTGTTCCAGATTGACTTAAGCGAACCTTCAACTGGCTCATTGACTTTTTTTTGAAATATAGTTACAGGCTATAGCTACATGCTTATAAATAAATACATATTCTAAAGTCAAGAAAAACATACACACAAATATAAGCTTTTTAAAATGTGAATCATTTCATGCAATTTGTAATGTCTACTTTTTCAGTTTTCCAAAGCCTGCTAGTGCCTACAATATTTCATGCAACTAGATTGAAATCTTAAGTCATGCAACTAAAATAGAATCCCAAACCATGCAACTAACAAACTCTTTACCTAATCCTAAGTGAAAAGTCTTTCCAAAGAGTTTAGAAAAGTTACAACTTAAATACTTCATGCAAAAAATTAAAAATTTTCCAAAGCCACATACAATGTCACATAAAACTAGCTTACTCTTTACCTAATAGTATGTAAATTCTAATTATCCAATTAGTATCTAAGTATGAGTGGATTCCAACTAGCAAAAGCCAGCCCACCACTGACACTAGGTCCTATTTTGAACTCACAAGGACTAACAAAAACTAAAAGTTTCTTTGTGTCTTTGTTTATCCTTCTTTCTGATGCTTCTTGTCTTTCCCAAGACTCCACGGAATTCAAGGAATCTTGATTATGTGAATAGTACCAGTGTGACGCTGGTTTATATATGATTAACAACATCAAGTAATGTAGCTAAACATCGCTGGGTGTATCAAATCATACTACTCGGTGTAGTGGAACATCACTCAGTGTACTTAACACCGAGTGGTATAATAGCTTACTGTGTGGTGTTGTGTTGATATACCGAGTGGTGTATGGATTTACCATGTGGTAGCTGGTTGGAGCCGGTGGTCTTGGTTGAAATTCTCTTCTACTGGACTATTTTAAAACACCCCAAGGTTAATTAAACTAAGAAATTTATCTTGATAAAGCTTTGCCAAGTTCTTTTAATATATATAAGTATACCTTTCATAAAAAAACATGTGCTCAATGAAGCCTGATTAATTGCCCAAAGGATTGAAATTTTCCCTTTGTTGGCACCTCTTAGCTGATTGGCATGGTTGGGACGAGGGGAATACTTCCAAGGATTGAAGTATTCCCTCTTGTTCCACCCATGCCAATCAATCAAGGGATGACAAACACCTCCCTCCATCTTTTCCCTTTTTGAAAACGTGACCTAATGGGACTAGTGCTCTCATGATGCAAGAGAGAGAGAATGTTCTCCCTCACTTGAACTAGGCTGACTCTTAAATGACGGACAAGGCAACTGACTATCTTCTACTTGTTTTGTTTTATTTGGTGATGATGAAATAATGGAAGAATAACTCAAGCATTTTCCTCTTTTGCATTCAAAGGAAATCTTTCAACTTCCTTTAGCCACTCTACTCTCTTTAGCAAGTTCATCACCCCCCATCACTAACACATCAAGAGTTTGCAAGAGAAGGCATTCTTAGGAGTGAGTAGCACTCCGTGGCACATCATGCAAAATGTGCATGTATAGAAAACTTACTATAAGTATATTAGAGCCCTCTGAAAGACAACCACACTCAAAGGTTCAAATGGAAAGTAAGGTCACTGTCTACTGAATGCATGCCAGAAATTAGGACCTAGTATCAAACCAGTGATGAAATGAGAGGTGCTGAAGGAACAACATAACATGTCAAACTTTGTGGTACACTTGATGGAAAAAATGGAGAGCTTGTATGTTGTAATTTCTTATTGTCTTCAAAGTCAAGTTAAAGAAAAGGAAGTAAGAGGAGATTCTCAGCTTATTATAAAGCAAATGCAAGGGCATTACAAGACAAGAAGTCCTCATTTGAAGGAACTTAATCAAAAAGCTATGGCACTATGTAGTCAGTTTGATTTTTGCAAGTTTATTCATATAAACAGAAAAGAAAATCAAAGGGCAAATGAGTTGGCTACTCAAGCCATTGTAGTACAAGATTGGGGGTTGGTTTCTTTGGTAGGCACTGGATGGCAAGAACTACAAGATGTTCAACAATATGTGGAAGAAAGCATGTTTCCTCGAGGGTTACTCCACAATAGAAGCAGAGATTGGTAAGGAAGGCTTGTCCCTGTAGTATTGTTGATGACATTCTTTATAAATTGGAAAAAGATAAGGTTCTTTGTCGGGTGGTGTTATGGATAAATTTGTCTAAGGAAAAAGGCATAAATATGTGTGTGTGTGTTTGTATGTGTAGCAATAGTATAATAAAATATGGTGTGCATAGGGCCCAGGGTTGAGGTGGCAGGGCATGACCATGTGTCACCCTTCCACGTAAGAGGACCCATAAGGTGTGATGTACATAATCCATGGTAGTAATATTATAAAATGTAAGGTGGCATGGTTCCTCCATGTGCCACCCCTCCGCCTAGGCGGTCCCATGCCTGCATTTAGTGAGATATGGCCTAAAGTCCATGAGAGAAGTAATATAAAATAGCTGGAGATGGATATTATATTGCATTATTCCCTCCATGTAGGATAGGCCCATGTGGGGGGGGTATAGATAGTCCAAGGATGCAAGTTAAATAATGGGGAAAATAGGATGAGGTGGCAAGATTCCTTGTGCCAACCCTCCACTTGTCCTCCTAGAGGTTTGAACGTATTATAAAATTGGGAAGAGACCAAGGAGTATCATAGACTTGAGATATGGGGCTTGATTTATGTGGAAAAATGAGGCAAAGGGTTGTCGCACACAATTGAGAGTGTGTAACTGCCTAGCCCACATGGGACACTCTTCCACATACACCATGCATGTGGGAGGATGCATTTATTGGGAGAGACCCCCTCTCTTGGCTATAAAAGGAGGGCGCTATTCCTTGATGGAACACGCTCATTTTGGTAAAGCCACCTAGCTAGTACTTTGATTTCCCCCTTCCCTTCCTTTCAAATAAAGCATGGCCCTCTTCCCTTAATGTCTCCATCTTTACATTCCTCCTCCCATCATGTACATGCTTCTCTTTCCCCTCTCCCTTTCCCCTTATGCCATAGTCTCCCTCTTCATTCCCTCCCCTTCTAATCCCTTTTCCCCACCCATGATAACTTTTCACCCTCAGGTTCTCCTTTCCTCTATGACCCTTGAGCGTCACCATGCTTAGTGTCTAGCCTCTTGTCCTAATTTCTTTTCTAGGTACTAATAGAATTGGTGTTGCTGCTGGGATAGAAATCTCCATGGCTAGTGGCATAAAATTTGTTTCTCATATGACTGGGTATGATTCTACGACACCTTCGATCTACGGTTCTCGCTGATTTGTGTATAAAATAGGCATTGATATAATATTTTGCATATTTCTAAGTGAAACTATGTTTTTTTAAACCATATTTCTACATAATTGGAAGCTTTTTTTTCCTTCGCTCGGATGCTTAAAAGATTTCACTTGAAAAATGCTCATCCCTAATATGGGAGGAGGGACTGCAAGGGTAAGGGCATGCTATAATATGATAATATAAGGCAATATGGATGCTAGGGTGTCAAGAACATGAAAAAAACTTGGACAGTGAACCCCAAAGAGTGGGAGCTTCTTTGCATTGAGAGATATCTATACATGTTCCATAGTTTCCATCCTTATAGAAAAGTATAAGAATTTCTCTCTCTTTTACACCAAAGTGTTCTACACAAAAGCATAAGGCGAGTGTCCTACATAAAGGTGTAAGGAAAGAGTGTTCTACACAAAAGTTCACAACAAAGTGTAAAAGTGTCCTACAAAAAAGTGTAAGTCAAAAGTGTCCTACATAGAAGTGCATGGCATAAGTGTCCTCGACAAAAGTTTAAGGATTTCCCACTTTTATATCACGATTTTGTAGTATGATCAAATATTTTTAAGGGATAATTTTGGCTATCCCTACCCTATAGATCCATCAAAATATGCTTCAAACTCAAGGTATTACAAGAAAAACTTGCAGCTACTCTATGCACACAATGATCTCACTTGGTTACTCTATATTGAGTACTTATTACCATAAGTTAGCAATTTGATTGTGAGGTCTGCATGACAATGAAGAGAACTCTATCTAAATCAATCTTGGACATCATGTTTCCGTTTGGTATTATTGGCAGTTATTTTTTCTCACAAGTAGTTAGTGCTTCAATGCTATTTACCTATTTTAGTAATATGTTAGTACTATTTTAGTAATGTTAACAAGTACATGTTTTAGTACTACTTTAGTACTATTAACAAGTTTTTACTAATCTAGTACTAGTAACTAGTAGTTGTTTTAGTACTACTTTAATACCATAAGCAAGTAGCTATTTTAGTTTTTTTTTAAAACTATTTTAGTACTATTAACAAGTATGTTGTATTAATGTTGATTATTGATTAATATCAATGAATTTGGATAGATGACAAGTTATTTCTACTTTACTTATTTTCATGGAATTCATGACCTAATAAACAAGGTTGCAAGAACACATAGAATGTTATTAACTACATAATAATACAATGATATAAATACTCTTAACAAAAGACTCTCTTGAGATGAGAAGTAGTAAATGTTTCTAAGTTGACCTTCAATGAATTTATAGTTCATTGCTTTGATCTATTTTTCCTCCAATAAATTTGATCAATACTGAGTGTATTACTTTGGTTTAGCTTTTTAAGATTGTATGTTTCAAAGAAAATGTGTCAAACGTAAGCTTTCATAGGTGGTTCTCTCATACGGTTGCATTTAACAATACCACCTCTTTGGTCTCCCCTTGTTGAGCATCATTGACAAAAGCCAAAAGTATATATAGACATATGAGCAAAAAAGAATATTGTATGTAGGATAACCAATGACACTTTCAAGTCGAAACAAAGGTGAGAAATAAAGGGGTATATTCTACATAATTTACTTGACATTTAGTACCCTTAAAATGGATTTTTAACTATGAGTTTTAAACCAAAAGAATCAAACTATGTTACACATTTTGTATAGGAAACCTCCTACTTCTCATCTTTGAGAATTGATAGAGCAAAGTTGAGATGAAAGTGTAATGATAACAAAAGATAAATATTTTATTTCTACAATTAAATACAACTTGAGATTACTCATTTAATACATTCTATGGATAGGAGATGGATAGACACTCCAGAACATTATTTTAGAATTATTAAGAATAAATCTTTTAAAAAGTAATTGATTAATGGCTACATAGAACTTTAATTGTAATGTTGCATGAATCGTCTGAAAGAAAGAACATATAACTTACTTTAATACATTAAATCTTACTCACTCATAACAATAAGGAATAAAAAATATAGTTTATTATTTGAAGATTATTACAAATAAAGTAAAAAATACTAATTGATCAAGAATTGTTTAAAACTCAATTACGGAGGCAATACATGAAAGAAGTGAATGAGAAATCATATTGATCAAAGATTTATAGTCATTACATCAACTATTTCCCAAACCCTACAAATCTAAAATTTGCTTATCCTTGATGGGTTTCTCAATAATTCCTTTACCATTTGCCCTTGTAGCTAGAGGAACAAACTGTTGAGGTGTTTTTCCTTCAAACTCCCCCATTAGCTCATATTGTTCATTCTTGTAGGCTAGGGCTCTCCAAAAGATAGTTGCATTGCTGCACTCTCGTGACTATATATTGCTCCAACTTCTTGATCAACATGAGGAAGATCATTTTTCGCACATACCCTTTGCATGATAATGTTGCCATTGGGATTTTCTCAGTAATTCCTTTACCATTTGCCCTTGTAGCTAGAGTAACAAACTCTTGAGGTGTATTTTCTTCAAACACCCCCATTAGCTCAGATTGTTCATTCTTATAGGCTAGGACTCTCCAAAAGATAGCTGCATTGCTGCCCTCTCATGACTATATGTTGCTCCAACTTCTTGATCAACATGAGGAAGATCATTTTTTGCACATACCCTTTTCATGATAATGATGCCGTTGGGATTTTAGAACATGCAACATATTCTCGACCTCTCTCAAAAAATAGAAATGAGACTTGTATTGAATACCACACGTGACATAGGACAAGTACGTGAGATAGTAAAGACTCCAAGCACTGAATCAAAGTTCAAAACTCTGGCTCATCTCTATAGAGGATTTTCACCAATTACATGGACATAAAAAACAAGACTTGGCCAAGGATAATCGGGCTATAAGGATTGGATATATACTCAATTGAGGGTTGAGCTAATAGCCGGCCACCATAGGAAACAATGACTCTCATACAAGATGTTGGACACCTGCTGGATAAAGAGAGATCTCTGGACATGCCTGAATACATATATAAAAATGCATCAATCCTAGAGAGAACCGCATTTCACCTAAAATCACTTAATTGATGAAATATGATTGGCCAACCATGCTAGCTTCCATCGACACGTTGATTACATGCAGAGGGAACTACCTAGATCACGTACTCCATCTAATCAACATTGCAAGGATAGCCCCCCAATCAAAGCTTCACACACGTAACAGGGCCCTCATAGTTCAAAGGTTTCCCAAGGGATCCCCCATGAGAGGAATTTCCAACATTTCCCCCGAAGTCCTTACAAGGGGAAAAGCAAAACTATAGAAGAAGAATACTGCTGTCAGCTTAGAACAAGACCATCACCATCAATCAACCAAAAAATTGAGCCACAAACTACCCAAATAGGGAATGATCTACCCAATAAGGGCCAAATAGTGGCATGCTTACTGAAAGCTAGAGCAATTTCGACACTATGTCCAAGTACTAAAATGTCCAACCAATGCACCATGTTCAATAGTCTTTAACCATGTCATCAAAATACTCGTGGTCTATCAATGTGAGCAAGTCCACTTCGCAATAAATCCGAGCAATGATCAAACCAATTGAAAACCAAAACAAGTGCTAAAATATACTCTATAGATCCAACCGTGAAAACAAGCACCATAAGGAACAATTGCCAAATGGCAGTATGCTCATGCAAATCCAACCCTCAAACAACACGCATCATAGGGTTCAAAATATCCACTCATCTTCATCTATAGTAGCTGCAAGCGTAGACTCAAAGCTGCTCCAAAATGTTTATTGTAGTTTTAAAGTTGAAAAACAAGGGCTCCAATATGCAAAGTTGACAATCCTCTTAAAAAGATCTAGAATCAATAGATGAACTAGCCATACCCACAAAGAGCCACACTAAATAAAAAAGAAGATGTAGAAAAGTTTGCAAAGTCACAACATATTTAGTTATTAATAAATCCTTTAGGTGCAAGGTGACCACTTGCCTTGTGCAAATTCAAAAAACATCTACAGCCATATGACGTAGGAGCAAGACAACACTTTAAAAGTCCACATTTGGCTAGCACGCATGATCACTTTTTTTGTTGATGCCGCTTTCCAAAACCTTTCCCCAATGCATTTTCTATATGCAGCCATGGAACCACACTTTTACCTTCTCAATATTAAAGCCGAGACGTTCACTTATCTATGAAACTTGACCTTCCACTTGCCTTGGCACAAACTTGATGAGGTTTGCCTTTCGAACACCTAGAGGCATAGTAATAACAACACAATAAAACAAGCTTTCTGCAACCATTGAAACTTCTTCATCATGCAATAACTATCAACACACTTGCAGGTCCATCACTCTTTCCTTGTGCCAAGATTCCTTACACGTCATAGGCTTCGTCTAGACTTTCCAAAACTTCAATTGTGGCAAGTTGTAGACGTTCAAAAATCTCATCGACTGAGCCGTGATGAAAGAATTCCACTGCAGCTCACAATCCCTCGGAATCAAACTGTTTTGATACCGTATGTTGGGATTTTAGAACAATCAAAACATAGAAATGAAACTTGTATTGAATACCACACATGATATAGGACAAGTACGTGAGATAGTATTTAAGACTCCAAAAAATTGAATCAAAGTACAGAACTCTTGCTCACCTCTACGGAGGATCATCACCAATTACATGGACATTACAAACAAGACTTAGCCGAGGACAATCAACTATAAAGATAGGATATAGACTTAGTTGAGCACTAAGCTAACAGTCGGCCATAAGGTCACAAATAATGACTCCCATACAAGAGGCTGGACAAAGAGAGAGATCTTGACATGCTTGAATACATATATAAAGATGCATCAATCCTAGAGGAGATTTAGGGCTTAGGACTTAGGATTTAGAGGTTTAAAGTTTAGGGTTTAGGATATACGATTAAGAGTTTAGGGTTTAGAGGGCTAGGGTTAAGGTTTAGAGTTTAGGGTTTAGAGGTTAATGGGTTAGGGTTAGGGTTAGTGTTTAGGGTTTAGTGGATTTGGATTGGGGTTTAGGGTTAGGGTTAGGATTTAAGGTTTAGGGTTAGGGTTAGTATTTAAGGTTTAGGGTTAAGGGTTTAGGGTTTAAGGGTTAGGTTCCAAGGGTTAGGGTTTAGGGGTAAGGTTTTAAGGTTAAGGTTTTAGGTTTAGGGTTTAGATATTTAGGGTTTAAAGTTTAGGACTAGGGTTAGGGTTTAGGGTTACGATTTAGAGGTTTAGGGTTTAGGGTTAAGGGTCTAGAGGTTTATGAGATACGACTAGGATTTAAGGTTTTTGGATTAGGATTAGGGTCTCTCTCTCCCAACAACTCTCTCTATCTTTCCTTTCTCTTTCTATATTCTCTCTCTAGGACATAAGATTAGAGATTCTCACTCTAGAACGTAAGATTCAAAGATGACAATTTGAAAGAAGCACTTGGAAAAACTTTGAGACTAGAATTTAGGATTGAATGGTCATCCTTGCTCTTGCTCTTGCTCCTTCTCTTGCTCTTCTTTGTTGAAATGGGAGAAAGAATGAGAGGAGGAGCGTATATATGAGAAAAGCTAGGGTCTAAGTGCTTCTCTCTCATTGGTCCCTACATCCCATTGGCTCCTCTCCCATTGGCCCCACCATCCAACTACCTCCTCTCCCATTGGTCCCTCATCCCACTCCATTGGCCCCTTGTTGAGAGTTGTGGTGCCATGAGCACATGTAGAGCAAAGGTATGAGCAAAGGGAAAGCTGCCACATGGCATGGAGGAGATATCCCACATGTGAGCAAGCAAATGAATGTAAGTACCCTCACCTATAAAAGGGAGGTTCATTTGAAGGAATATCAATCAAGCACTTTGCACTATCTCAAGATTCTCTTTATGAGTCGAAGCTAATCTATCTTGGAACCTAATTGACTTGAGGTACATGTCATGAGCACTCTCTTCATCATCTTTGCACTTAGGTTGCATCCTCCTTAGATTAGTGTAGTAATAGGATGTTGTCTTAGTGACTAGGAGAGTACGATCCTCACTTTGTCATGGTATCAGAGCTTAGTTGTTCTAGCTCTCCTACACTAGATGTAGATTTTACGTTGAGAGATTTCCATCCATAGTTCTTTAGTTGAGTACTCACTGAGAGTTTGAGATTGCCGTAGAGGTCGATGAGTGCTTGCTTGTGAGGCTTTTGCTACATCCCATGAACTCGGCCATGCTGCAACCTATCTCTACAACACCCGGTGTAGGTTGTCACTTTAGCCCTTCAGCATGAGTCGTATTTTCAAAAGGTCATTTGCTTGTAGAACCGAGGGAGGTTTAGGTTCATTTTAAGGTGCCCAAGCTCACAACGCTCTCACCCGTGACGAACTCTCAAATGAAGCTCACAGGACGAGACCTCTCCTAACTACAGCAGCAGCGACTACAGCTAAGGAGGCGGCCTAGTTTTTTACCCATAGTCAGCGCATGCACTACAGTCGTCTTCAACAAATAGCGCATCTTCCACAGTGTGCCTCTCCTCGCAATAATGCACACAGGCTGTAGATCTCGCCTCACGGTCGAGCATCCCCAGTAACAAGGCATAGTCTCCGCATACGGTCCTTAGCAAAAGCGGCTTTGGACAGCAGTTATCCAACCGAAGGCCAGCAAACTAGCAGCTCTCTGCAAACCTTCTACGGCTTCCGTTTGGTGTGTATCCCCTCAGCGCCTTCAGACACGCGACTCGACCAGCAGGAGCGCTAGGCTGTCAACTTCCACGCCCATGCAAACCAGCCCACTGCCTCAACTGAATGAAAGCTTCTCCAGCAGTGATGCTCATGGCTCGCAGCCCCTCAACGAGCCTGCATGAATGCCTCTCCAAGGCAACTCAATGACCGTGACCACAGAAATACCTTATCACCGGCCTACTTCATTGACTCCATGCCAGCGACTCGGCTTCAGCCTCCTCCACGAGAAGCTCTACAGACGTCGCCATCACAGTCGACAGCAGCTCCGTCGCACGCCGTCGTCGTCCCTGCAGCTTTTGTAAGTTTTTCAAGCTAAGGTTCACCACATTTTGACACGTGGCAGTCAAAGACAAAGACACGTGGCAGATAAGCCACTAGTCTACAAAGGGCCACGTGGCAAGATAAGGTGGTAATGTTAACTGTGGTTAAGTTAACTGTTCAGGTCAGTTAAACCTTGGTACAGTCTAAGTAACTGTGGTTAACTAAACTGGGGTAATTGGTCACTAAACTGCCACCTAAGCACACAGCCCCTGCTAAGCACAGTTTGAAAGCAGCATGTGAATCTATGTGCCACATCATCAAAGGCCCCTCTTCTTCACAAAAGCTTCAACAAGCCATAACTTCCAATCCAGGAAGAATTTGGACACACTCCAAAAAGGAAAAGTGATCGTCTTTTCAAGCTCTACGCACCTGTCAACTCAGACTTTCTGTATGCAATTAGACACTGCCAGATTTGAAAGTATCATCAAACTGGTAAGACCTTTGCAATGGCAATCCGTACTCCAACTGTTGAGAAGTTCACCGGGGATGGATTTCACACATGGTCTACACAAATGAGATATCTTCTGATGCACCAAAAGCTTTGGAAGATTGTAAAAGAAGATATACCCACTGCACAAAATGATGCTTGGAAGGAAAAAGATGAAGCAGCACTATCACTCATTGGATTGCACTTGGGTCCAAACATAATTCATCATATAGACTCTAAGGATCATGCCAAGGATGCATGGGATGAGTTGAACACAGTGTTTGGTGCAAAAGCCAAAAACCAAGAAATCCATCTTAAAATTGAATTCTATGGTATGCACATGGGCTTCAATGAATCCATGGCACAATTTGTCAACAAAATCAAAAGCATTATGACTCAACTAGAGGGCATAAATGCAAAAGTAGGAGAGAAAGATGCACTTGCAATTCTCCTTAAAAGCATGCCTGCAGAGTATAGTGCATTGACAACCACTTTGAAGAATTTGCCAGATCCAAAGTTTGAAGAATGTGTATCCTCTCTTCTCGAAAAAGAAAGAGAGTTGAAGGCATCGACATCGACATCAACACTCAACAGCTATAATGAAGAGCACTATTCAGTAATATTCAGTAAAACATCAGTGAAATGCTACCATTGCGGAAGGATGGGTCACTATCAAAGTGACTGCAGATTGAAGAACAAACCAAAGTGTCACCATTGCAAGAAGTTGGGACACAAGGAAGAAGATTGCAGATTGAAGAATCAACAAGTCAACTACGTGGAGTCATCATCAAGCCATGAGCCAAAAGGTGACATCAATGGAATGTATTGAAAAGCAAAAACCTTGCCAACCTTGCCTATGTTTTGTAATCAAGCCTGACCACCTGAGAGTAGCTATGAAAGCACCCAGGGGAGGTATTAACATGTAGAAGCCACACTTGACCACCTTAAGTAGCATGCATGCACTAAGGGGAGGTGATGGATTTGTAACTCACATCTGACCACCTTGCAATAGCCAAAGGATTATGGCACCAAGGGGAGGTGTTGAGAGTTGTGGTGCCATGAGCACATGTAGAGCAAAGGTATGAGCAAAGGGAAAGTTGCCACATGGCATGGAGGAGATATCCCACATGTGAGCAAGCAAATGAATGTAAGTACCCTCACCTATAAAAGGGAGGTTCATTTGAAGGAATATCAATCAAGCACTTTGCACTATCTCAAGATTCTCTTTATGAGTCCAAGCTAATCTATCTTGGAACCTAATTGACTTGAGGTACATGTCATGAGCACTCTCTTCATCATCTTTGCACTTAGGTTGCATCCTCCTTAGATTAGTGTAGTAATAGGATGTTGTCTTAGTGACTAGGAGAGTACGATCCTCACTTTGTCACCCCTTCCAATCCTCCCACACTTCTATCCTCCCACTTCCCCTCCCACCTCCCCCTCTCCCACACCCTCTCCCACTCTCACTCTCTCTCCCTCTCTCATTCCCACTCCCACTCCGTCTTCCACTCCCACTCCCACTCCCATGCTCCCACCTCCACCTCCCATGCTGCCACCTCCACCTCCCCCTCTCGTAGTCCTAGTCCTAGTCCCAGTCCCAGTCCCACATTCCCACCCTCCCACTCCCACACTCTCACCTCCTTGCTCAAACACCTCATTAGGTCAAAAAATTATACTTGTGTAGTCTGTATATCTATCTCTTGCTATGTTGAAGCTTGTGAGAGATTCTTCCCGTTCTTGATTTCCCCTTGGTACAATTGCACTTAAACATGTATAAATTTTGACTAATGTGTCTCCATCCACTTTTGTGGCAGTTCTTTTCAAATGTGTTGCTAGAGAACCAAGTGTCATCCATAGACACTTGGCTTTCATTAGGATTTCCGATGTCGAGTTATCTTATGCTTTGCAAAAATATCATGATTCAGTCTTTCAGACTAAATCAAATATTTTGTTGGATGCTTTAAAATACATATTGTGGCCATATAAAAATTGAAGGGAAGAACCTTTGAAATTTTCTTTGGAGTGAGTTTTCTGGAGTCCCTTGCTTGTCTAGCAAGTTCATTACAAGCATACGTGTAATGCTGACCATAAATTGGCTCAAATTTACAATGAAGCAAGAAATTTCTCTTTGCCTCTTTCAAAATTCTCTCGAAATTTGCCACCTTACCCTATTCATGTGGAATTTATCGAAGGCATTGTGTGAAGAATTTGGTGAATGTCTCCTCAAAATGGGTAGGTCCTTCAAACATAATTCCATTGTCATGGCTACCTATATTTGGATAAAACATGATTGGATGTAAGACTACATTAGAGACCATGGGTTTCTTGCCATCCACCAAAATCCTTCAAACATAATTCCATTGTCATGGCTACCTATATTTGGATAGAACATGATTGGATGTAAGACTACATTAGAGACCATGGGTTTCTTGCCATCCAATCATGGCTACCTATATTTGGATAGAACATGATTGGATGTAAGACTACATTAGAGACCATGGGTTTCTTGACATAATCTTTTGTGATCGTCTCATTAAGATGCAAATTGAGATTCTTTATTGACAAGATCTCATCTTAACCTTCCTCAACCTCTTGATCTGGCTCTTCTTCCTCTTTATTTTCTCTATCCTCCTCTTTCTCTTGTACCTATAGTTCCTGAGCAGAGGAATGCTGCCTTTTTTTTAAAGTAGCCATTGGAATTGTGTAGGAGCAAGGCAGTGCATTCATCTCGCAGTCCTCTTTACCTTTTACATGTAGTTTTTGAACGAAGAAACGTTGTCTTTTTGTGAAAGTAGCATTTGGAATTGTGGCCCTTGCAAAATTAACCTTTTCTATTTTGCGTTTTTCTTTTCCTTTGCTAGGTTGCACCAACGTGGACATGGCTCGTCCTTCCTCATCTTCTATCTTTTGTATGCAACGGTTGTGTTGCTTCTTCATTTTTCTATTCGAACACAGCATCTGCTTCTGTTTCTATCTCAAAGAGTTTATGTGCAAACCCTTGATGTGGGGCTCCTTGTCTAGGCTACTTCTGAGCCAAACTAGCAACTCTCTCATCCTGCTTATGTCCTCTCTCTTTCTGAACCAAAGTAGCATCCATCTAATCCTTCTCGTGCCCTCTGTGTTTTTGAACCAAACTAGTATCCCTCTCATCCTGCTTGTGCCCTCCCTGCTCAGTACATTGTGATTTTTTAAAGTTTGATGGTAAAGGAGGTGGCATTGCAAACTTGTTTAGACCTCTTGATAAGATAAAATGATAGCGCCCAATATTAGGTTGTGAACACTTCATAAAAATATCAAAGTATGGTCTCTTTGGTTCCATTGTAATTCCCACAACGATGCTAGAAGTTATATCTTTCTTAGAGAAGCTTGCATTCCATGGCTCCTCATTTTACTCCATATCTTTCCTCGACATCATAAGATGTAGCTCAATTTTTCTTTGAATGAGAAACCAAACCTTCATTCCCATGTGCATCTAAGTCCACTCCCCTTCAAAGTTATTCGGGGCATACTCTTTCCATTAAAATATAAGGTGGTGCTAGAGACAAAAGCTCTAATCTCTTAAGAGTGCTCCATAATAACTGATTAGCATAGATTAGTTTATCCATAGAGGAGAGAACTCCAAAACAACAAATCAAAGCCATGCTCAAAAATTCCCGACTAGTTCCTAATCGGCGTCAATCCTACATTCACATGCAATTTCACACTCATAACAAAACCCTATGAGCAAAGCTTTAGTTGACAGATTAATGAGCACAGTCAGAGTTTCAGTGGGCAGAGTTTTAGCAAGCACAATGTAATTGTTAATCATGGACAGGTCATAGATTTATTTTTTTCATCTCATCATTGTAAAGCCTTATTGGCTATCATTTTTCAGTTTGTGTATATTTATTGAGCCTTGTAAAGCCTTTGAGGCTATTTTTGATCAACCATTCAAAGATTTTGTTAAATGGACACGTGCAAACAATTGTATCTGTGTGGACACATTACAACTTGTGCACATTACAATATGATGGGCAAAATGCATTGTCTTTTAGCTTCAACACATTAGAGCATGATAGGCAAAATGCACTGTCTTTTAGCTTGGGCACATTACAATATGATGGGAAAAACGTATTGTCTTTCAGTTTGTACTTTAAAGCCTTATTGGCTATTTTATTAACGCATTGTAATCATCAATTGGGTGAGGCATTGGCCAGCATAGTATTGCAAAGAGCAGTCAATTGTGTGAAAAACAACAAGAACGTGGATGGGTGGTAACAAAGTATTATTTTCAAACCTTCTAAAAGGCTAAATCATAAAAACATGGGTGATTAAACTAATGAGTGAGGATATTAAAAAGGGGCAAAGAATCCTCATTCACATTAGAAAAGGCATGGGCATGTTGAATGTTCAAGAACGAGAATGTGGTACTCAATTTTTCGTACTCACTATGACTCGTGTCATGTGCTAGAAAGTTCAATAATGTCTCATTAAGGAGAATGAAAGAGGCACTATAAGAGACTTGGTGATGTGATAGGCCCCATTCCTCACTAGCCTCCCCTTGTATATTTTGTTATTTGTAACATATGGCCCCATGTCCACACTCTTTTGACCATCCCTCTTACACATAGCTCGCTCCCCACTCTTATTCTTTCCCCCAACTCATTATGGGAATCTCTCTCTCTCTCTCTCTCTCTCTCTCTCTCTGTCTCTTTCTCTCTCTTCAATAGTTCATGCAATTAATGTGACACACAACTAGTTCTTAACAAAAAAACTTCATAAAGTCAACAATATTGTGAATGTAGATCACATTGTAAATATTTTTTTAATATACTATAATATTTGTTTAATTGATTAGCATCTTAATGACGACTGTGTTTAATAATTATATGGGAGCATTTTTTGAGGAATACACAAATCTAGACTCATTTAGGTTATTATTAGTATCAAGGATTATGAAGTCCATATAAATGGCCATGTTTAGTTATTTGTAGACTTAGACATTCTTTTATTGTTTCCATTAGCAATTTAGAACAAGTATAGCACTAAATTTATTGACTGGAGGTAGGCACTTCTACTAATTGGAAATTTGAGGTTCATTCATCAAGTTCAATTTTCTACTTTTATGGGAAAAATTATCAATTTTCTCAAGGATGGGATGTTAAGCTGAATCTCTTTGAACCTCCAAGAAGAGCTTTATAGAAACTCTCTTTGTACATCATCTCCTTAAGTAAAGATGTGGGATGCTGCCACTTGGTGGTTATTTTCACAATATTGGAATGACAATATGACCTTGTTTGATAAAGAAGATGATTGAAGTTGTGACTTGGACTAACAAGCAAAGAAAATATAAGAAAGTTAAAAGTTTAAAATTTTTATTCAATGTCAACAATTAGTGACAATGACCAAAGATATCTAGTTTTGAAGAAGGGCTCATGTTATAGTATTTCTAAGTGGTAGTCTTTTATCCATATAGAAGAGTTGACTTAATTGACTCAAAGCACTGTCAAGTTCCTGTGTCATATGAATGGTTCTTTTTAAGTCATACATATTTACGCAAGGCGACCTATAGAAGGTTTTCGGTTTTGTCAATAGTCATGAAGCCACTTGCTAGCCTTGCATGAAGCCACTTGGTTCATTGTTATGGAAGAAATGAGGAAGAAATGCTTGACATCTCTATAAAGCATGAGGCGAGGAAAAACGGTCAAGAAGAAATATTCAACACTTCAAGCAAAGACATGGTGGCATGAGTAGATAAAGCTTCTAGAAGATTGAATAGAGGGTTTTCCATGCTTGATTTCAATTTGGGTGTGTGTGGGCCGACTACTCTTTGGTCAAAAGGTGTGGTTCATTGGTAGAAAATATTAATTGGAGGTTCAGCTTTGAACTCTTCTTGGATCTTTTGCTATTTTATTGCTTGAAAGATGTACTGTCGATTTTTGAACAATAAAATGCATAGATGATAATCCTAAAAGGAAGGCGTGCGTGCTGGTTACACTAATCAAAGTGTTGAAGAGATCAAAATTGGAGGTTTTTGAGGCTTTGAAAACTGTGAGAAGAAAGGCGTTGCCACTGTAGCGTGTATCGCATGCATCGAGACGCAAACGGACTCTCAATCTTCACTGCTACATCAAAAGTGACGCCACTCCCGTGACGCCTATGACTGAAACATGTTAGTCATTACTGCCTCTGCAAGCTGAATTCTAGAGTCGCACGTTGTGGAACGGGTCTTTGCGATTTGCCGTATGCAAACTTCAAATTTGGATGATCATGGACCACGAGAGCTTCACCATAATTTAACTCGGTGGCGACTCGTCAGGACCCAACTGTATGAGGGACGTGTCGCGTCCGTATGGATATGCTAGTCACTTTAAGCCGCGTTCCCAAAAACTTGCACTCGAATGGCTGGACGACAATCAACTCAGCGACTAGCTTCAGAGAATTTGACCGTAATCCAAGCTTCGGGAACGTGCAGATGGTGAGCAGGACGTGGACTGATGGCAAGGGCCGACATGAATGAATAATCATCAGAAACTTTGCAAGAGGGTCGACGAGACAAGCATAGCGTTCAACAAATTTCAACAGAAACTTTGCAAAAGGATCGACGAGTCAAGCGTAGCCTTTCAACGAAGTGACTCTGAAATTATACAACTAAACGATAAGGGAACCCACACACCAAAGACAACCCACACCAAACACAAATATAGCGGGACATAAAGTCGCCAATGTTTTTTTGGGGGCAAAGGGGGACATGCACTATGGATGAGCAAGGCTCTACAATTGGGAGCAACAAATGTATGGCAAGAAACACCAAACAAGTCCTCAAGAGCATGGCAAGCAACATGCTTGGATTTTTCATGTGCGGACCACAACCATAATCTGTTATGGTAATCTTCCTACAACATCTTGCATGCTAAAACCCCCTTTGCGATTACATAGAGGAACCTTAGGAATAATTTTTTCTCAGGACCCGAATCTTCTCCAGCTTGCTTTGCAAAATATCTCGTGAAAACTGAAAGTGCTAATCATCATCATCTTTGCTTTTTGAAGCCAAGGAAAACTTGGTAGTTCGTAGTTGCTATGGTATTTGGCTATGAGAAACTTGTCATAGTGGAAGCAACATTTGGAAAAGGCTGATCATGCTCTCCCTCACAAATGTGCTCCTCCTCAATGCCCATGTTCAAATCATCCATCCCGCAATGATAATTGGTATTAAATTATGTCCTTTATCGAGAGGGTGGTGTATAGGGCCCATAAAACTCAACTAATGATCTGGTTTTCAAGGACCTTAACAATGCCATTATCTTAGTTCACATTGGAGGACAACACAAACATGAGGATTGAAATTACAATGGCATTTTAAATTTAATCCATAAAAGATTATAATAAAAATAAAAATCCAAAATATGACAAACCTCAATTTTACAACCTCAATACATCCCACATATGTCGAAAGAATTTAAAAAATTATAGGTTGATGCTAGGCATAAAGAAAACAATGATGAAGTTTGTATTTCCAAAACCTTTTAGAATTGAGATGAATCCAAACACTTGGTCTACACTATCGTCAACTAGCAAAATTCTCTCTCTCTCTCTCTCTCTCTCTCTCTCTCTCTCTCTCTCTCTCTCTCTCTCATTCCCAATCGCATTGAGCATCTATGCCCTCTCTCCCTCCCACCTGTCCCTCCGAATCCCCCTTCCTTTCTTTGCCTACTCTTCACTCTCCAACTCTCTCTCTCTCTCTCTCTCTCTCTCTCTCTCTCTCTCTCTCTCTCTCTCTCTCTCACACACACACACACACACACACACACACACACACACGCATGTGCATGCACGCACACACATACACACACACATGCATGCATGTGTGCGCATGCACATAGCTTGCATACATGTCCTCTTGGTTCAGTTTCTTAATTCCATCAACACATAGGTCTAAACAAGTGAATTACCCATGTAAAGACTGATGAAAAGATTCAACTTGTTTCTCAATTATGATTATTCTACAATACACTTAAGCACAATAGTACCTGAATGTGAACATTCGTCAATCATTGCTCAAGTGTCCTAGGGGGAAACCCGAGGTCTAGGGATTAATTGTAGGTGCATATGAGTTATCAACAAGTTAGAAGGAGAACTCCATCATGAAAAAACACACATGAGCAATGATAGCTATGATTGCATAAGACATATGAGAGGATCATGTGCCTTCTCCTATGTGGAACTTCAACATCATCTTGAGAAAAGGATATGAAAGATACTAGTTTAGCTATGTGTAGTGCTGCACGTAGTTCAAGGGGCAACATTGAAGGTGTGGCTTAAAGTTGAAGACCTTCCTAGAATGTTGAACACAGCCTTTGTATCAGTCCTTGCTCCCTAAATACAAGAAAAAATTATCATGTTATCAGAAGCCTGCTATGTGGTGTGCACCACATAAAACTTGGGTGCATGGTTACCCATAAGATTAACCGTGTGTGCCCATAGCACCTATATTTGTTTAGGAACCCCTTCAATTGTGTGCAATCACACACAGTATCAGAGGGTTTTAATGAGTGCCAAAGGGTATGGTATGATGATTTCTTTGTGGGATCTTACCTCACTTCCATTCATAGGTACCTTTCCTTTCTTAATCCGACAATCTTTAAGGATGTTGTTTGTTCTTTGGAGCTACATAGGATTTTTTTTTACAGAGATTCATGATAAATTATTTGGTTTGATAGTATTGAGGCTCAATAGTAATGCCGATATGGACTTTAAGGGATGCAAAAAGGAAGTAAAAAGATGTGATGATTGGCATAGAGGAGCTTAAGGATGCCTTGCTTCTTTAAGAGGAGATAATTGACATAGATGAGATTCAAGATGGGCCATTGAAGAAGAAGAAACATAAGCGCAATGAGCCCCTCTTACGAGTGGTCCCCCTTACTTCCTCAATTCATCACTAGATGAAGATAGATCTTGGTAGATGGAGCATGGCTCCCCATAAGTTGAGCCTACAAGTATGGAGATGGACCATGGTTTCTCATAGGTGGACCTCAAAAAGTGATCCCTTCAAACAATGCAAAAATTTGATTCTAAATTGAAGGGATAGTATGAAAACATGTACTGTAAAAGAACTTTGCATTGGCAACCACCTTCTGAAATATGTAGGGGATGAGATTCCCGAGCATCATGAAAACCATTGATATGGCATTGAATGGTTCAAATCCAAGCCCCCTCATTGTACCTATATATTACTGTAGAAACCGATAGGATAGAATAGATGGATCTTGGAAGAGGAGTGAGAGCACAATGAAACCAAAATGTAGTTCTCTATTATAGATTGTGAGAGAGAGGACTCTCTCTTATAGAAAGGGGGAGAAGGTACCACCTTCCCTACATAAGTGGCAATCAGCCCCTACATCAGTGGGACTAACCTAAATCAAAGGAACCTCCCATGTGGGGGCCTTTGGCTTACATCATCACTTAGGTCACACACTAGACACATCATAGCACTTGATGTGCCTTTACAACACACACAAACACACATGTGACTCCCCTAGATGCACACATGCACCATAGAGCAAGCTCTTGATCACACTTATCCCAACAATTACATCTCATGGTCCTTCATTTTAGTTCTTCATTCAATGAGATGTAATAGATACCTCATGAAGGTCTTCATCCATTGTCAAGGAAGCTTTGTAAAAACTTTTCCCTCAAGCACAACATGGAGACAACGTTGTTGGTAGGGCAAATCATTCTATGAGATCCATCAATTTACCAAGAAACTTGGCATTAGTCTGCAAATTATATGCTAGGACTCCTTTATTCATCATCAAATTTTAGATAAAGTTTCACATTTTAAATGTCTTTGATGACAATAGGGGTCAAATCCAAGCCCCCTATTTGTACCCATGTATTACTTCTCATGGTCCTTCATTTCAATTCTTCATTAAATGAGATATAATAGAGACCTCATGAAGGTCTGCATCCATTGTCAATCAAGCTTTGCAAAAACTTTTCCCTCAAAAACAACGTGGGAACAATGTTGTTGGTGCGGTGAATCATTCTATGAGAGCTACCAATTTGCCTAGAAACTTGGCATTAGTCTACAAACTTCTATGCTAGGACTCTTTTATTCATCATCAAAATTTAGATAAAGTTTCACATTTTCAATGTCTTCAATAATAATAGGAATTATGAAAAGTTCCTTGTGTACATATTATCTAGATTAGAAATCTAGATAGTATGTACACAAGCAATTCGATTCAAGCATCTATTATCCACAAGATTAGAAATCAATGTGCTCTCAGCCAGAGGGGCTCCCTTGTCTCATTTCTTTCTCCTTCTAATGTGACATTTTTGATACATATGTTCCTATAGCCACCTTTTTATACTTATTTTTTACCTCAAAGTGATGTGATTAATACGGAGTCATTGTGTGGCTCTAATGTTATGTTCATGACTTACATTATGGAAAATATTTATTGACTAGATAAGATGATATTGTCAAGTTTAGTATTGAATTCTTGAGTATTCGGTTTATTTCATCCCAAGAGGGAATCATTGGATTCCATTGTTTAATAAAAAGATCATTTGTAGTATGATTTCTTCCAAGGATGTTTATTCCCTAGTCAAGGCCTTAATGACTCTCGACCATGAAATGTTATGGAATCTCAAACAAGGGGAAAGAATTGGGACTTGATGTTGTGAATAGAATGCATCCAAGAAATGAGCATGGACACACTATGACCAAGTTCAAAGGGTACTACAATGGCAGCACATGCTTATGACCCAAGGTATGAGGCTAGACTATTGAAGTGTTTTTCTACTTTGATTGAGAAATACAACAAAGAGGAGTTACTAACAACTGCCACATGAGAGTTCAAGAACGAGGACATACAATTGTAAGTTTTTTTTCTTGGCCTAACATCATTGCTATTGTTCAAAAACTTGGACTCAATCCAACACATTTTCATGGGTTTATGTGGTGGATGAGACCCAAGAAAATTGGTGGCAATGATGGTTGTGTGTAATGGTGGGCCAAACTATCATTGAATGAAAAGAGTGATCATGTGTTTTTCATTGGGAGCAAGGATTGCAAAGAGGAACAAGCAAATACATGTACCAAAGTAGGGATTTTATTGACATTTTCAGATTTGCATTAACCAATTATTCACAAACATCATTTTCATTTCCAAAATTCATGAAAATAACATGTGATAACTTGTGTAACCTAATACCTGATGGTACATGTACTATTACCGGTGGTATAATGACAAATATCGACTATGTCATGGCTTGTATCAATAGTAGTTTTGACTAGATTTGTTCTCCATTTCATGCATATAGAAAGCTTGCGAGAGTGGCAAGCACTCTTGTAGTGCATAGATCCTACACTTAACATGTTGGAGTAAGGTGCACCCCAATTGAGTCACGAGTAGTGAGGCAGAGTGTGTTCTTTGTGATTGTTGAAGTGGTCGACTACTTTTATATCTTGTGTGTTGGGGTAAGGGTCAACCATGACAACAAGGAAGTGGTTGACTGCTTCAATACCTTGTGTATTGGGGTAAGGATCAACCACAATAGCAAGGCAATGAATGTGAAGGGGTTTATGTGAGGTGTTAATATTTCAAAGAGGTTCATTTTGCATAGGATTTTGGATTGGAATTTTACCTTTATATTAGTGTCACATGTGAGGTACTAATTTTATTTGGAGAGATGTTTTAATACATGTCCATGCTTTGGGACTTTTTGTTTGAAAATATATAGAGTTTATGGAGACATGAAATAGAATAGCAGGAGTGAAAATTTTCAATTTTCTTTTAGAAATTGTCGCTTTAGAGGGACAAGGTCAAAATCTTACAAGGCATGAGAATTGGATTTGCAACTATCAGATGGAGAACCAATGACAAGAATAAGTAAGCACTTCTTAGGTGATGAGAACAAGTGCATCAAAAAGCATAGGGGACTAGGGTCTAAGAGAGTTAAAACCCTTATGCAAGGAGCTACTTTATATGATGGAAAAAGATATCTGTAATCCCAAGGCAAGGATCATGGATGAGGTTGAAATCGTGCAAAGATACAATATTTTGTTACGATGTTAGTTGGTGGAATTGGAGATGTAACATTTTGTAGAGAAGAGTACAATGGATAAGTCGAAAGAATCAGTGAGCACTGGGCTTGCTTGTTGCACAATTATATACATGGCTTGAAAATAGTATTTTGAGAGTCAAGTACAAATACATTATATGTAATCTCAATATTAAGAACTTGGAATAGGTTGTGCATACATTTCAACATTAAAGGACAAAAGCTAATATTAAGAACCAAAAAAATATATGTTGATGTCATATATTCAAATGGATGGCAAAATGCCAAATACAAGAGAACTTTGTAGTTTTAGGGGGCTCAAGACCTTTAAGATAGTGTGGGAGCACCAATCACCAAGCCCAAAAACCATGTACAAAGAAGTTGGGAACTCAACCCAACAAAGTGGGCACAGTCTTCTTGCTTGCATGGCTTGTAATCAATAGATAAGATGAAATCTATGCCTGCAAGGTGTGACATAGAATTCAGTATACAAACAGGTGCATCTTTATTACCTTTGGGAAATGGATGCACAATGGAAAAATTGTTTTGTAGGGTGGTGATATATTGTACTCTTTGTACCATGTGGCTGCATTGGAGATCTCTGGAGATGAGCCATCTTGTGATGACAGAGCCAAAAGAGAAAGAAAGAGATATTTGACATGAGAGGAAGAGCAAGAAGAAGAGGAGCGCACCCATGTACTTTGCACATTAGGAGGGGATGCAAGTGCCACTACACCCCTTTAGTGTTTGCCTAACATCATCCAACAAACCTCACAATGGGTAGGCCCTAAAGGCTCATAGTGGAATGACATAAAAAGTTTGGTGCCCAATAAGGATGCCATGACCATATGAACAAAACATGCAAAGGATGCATTCTTAAGCTAAGACAAAGCCCAAGAAGGAAAAGGCACTCGACATCTGGTGCTTAGCTTGTTAAGCGGCATGGTAGATGGAAAATCAATGATTGTAGGCACTCGGAGATTAGAATACAAGAAAAGAGACTGATCATAAGGCCTAGAAACAATACCAACACTATGTCTTTTGCTGATGATACTAGTACCATTACCACACTGGTAACGTTCATACTATCAATAGTATTTTAAGAAAATACAAGTGCTATAAGGTATATAGTACTAGTGGTAAACAATCGGCTTCTTGTTTTTTTAGACCAACAAGGTCTTGTTGTCCTTGTGTGTGTGATCTCATGAAAGCATTATTCTTGAACATTAATAACATAAAAAGCCACGTGATTAGATAAATATGCAATCCCCATATGAAAGATGTTAACCAACATACTTAGAACATTGCAAAGCCTAGAGGAATGCAAAAGCAAGGATGAAGACAATAGGGTAGTCGTGTATTATCAGAGCATGGCAGAGTAATAGCCATGCCTAAGCAAGTAGCATTCCATTCTTGGACCAATGGGTGTCTAGTGGGAGGAGAGGATAGCTCATTGGGGTAATTTCTTGTCTCAAGTAGTATACATTTGGGTGTGAGTTTTGTATTGTTTTGAATTGCAATGCAATTTGTAGGTGATGGACTCTAAGAGGTTTCCTAGTACTCCAAAGACAAAAACGTTAAAATCTAAACATGGTAGCTTATTTGTAAGTGATGGACTCTAAGAGGCTTGCTAGTACTCCAAAGACAAAATTGTTAAAATCTAAACATGGAAGCTAGTTGGCACCGGAGGGTTATATAAGACAAATATCCTTGTATGATGCTTATGTTGGGGACTTGGCTACTGTATTTTGCAATTTGCACAATGTGATCAACATGAAATAGGACTTCAGGTCCCTTTTGGAAAATCTTTTACATCAAATTTGTCAAACTTCAGATCAAGCTCTGTTAGTTCACATCAGGCACTCAACTTTTCAAATTCTACAGTTTGTGTTGTAGGTGTTGGCAATGACCCTACGTATCTCCCTAGACATCTTGAAAGTGGGAAAGAAAAATGATTTAGTGAAGGTTCAAGGATTCATGACAGTCATCATTGACATGACTATGAGTATGTGGTGCATCCTAGAAGAAGACCTGCAACATGTGCTACCACACTAGCATTCGTTGATACAAGAGAGGCCTCCAACTTCCTCCAGCATTTGAGGTGAGTGGAATGTAACTGCTACTGACATGGTGAATGAAAAAGATATAGGTGAAGCCATCTAGGCCACATGTAGGGTCGAGAGGGAAAGCAAGATGCATTTCAAAGAAGCTCTCACATATTGGTTGCAAGTATGGAAAACTAATGCAAAATCTGGCACCATGCTTTAAAGGAAGGATTGAGCATAGTCAGGATCAAAAGGTGCCATTCTTTGGTTTTGTGTGGAATTGAGATAGAATCATTGGTGCACCATTTGCAGCTGTGACATGCCCAATGCAAAAGCAGTAAATAACATATCTTGAAGGAATATAATTGCATGCGTCGGGCTTCATTACTCATTCCCATGATCTTTCAAACATCCTTGGAGCTATTAACTCACATTGAAGAGAAAAGCATTATTAAAATGATTGTGCCCTCTTTCACTCATCGCAAGATAAAGCAATGCTCTGCCATTTCAAAGGCTTATGCAAAGCGTATCGATTGCTCATTTAGGTTGCTAGCTCCAGTGACCCCTAGATTGGCACATTAATTGGATGTTGATGAAGATACAAGATTTTCTTCTAACGATCTTATGTGAGATTTGGAACTAATTTAAACATGAAGAGAGAGAGAGAGAGAGAGAGAGAGAGAGAGAGAGAATAAGAGTGGGGATTCAACTATGAATAAGAGTGAGGAAATATGAGTAAGAAGATGGTGAAATGGGGACAAGACTAGGGTGTGTGGATGCAAGGTCATATATTTCAAATAGCAACAAATACAAGAGGGAGGGATGGGCATGCCTATCACATCATCAAGGCATCCAAAAGCCCTCTTTAATTTCCCCTTCACAAATGCACAAGGACAAATTGAGTACGACATTCTCATCCATGAGCATACAAGATGCCTTTTCAAATGTGAAAAAGGAGTTGTTTCCACTTTGCACTATTCTCACTCATTGGTTTTATCACCCAGACTCCTGTGATTTGGCCATTTAGAGGGTTGGCATGATAAATTATTGCTACATCATCTACATTATTATTTTTACATGTGGTTGGTCTTTGCATTAACTCTTAGCCACCTCACCCACTTCATGACAAGGCTAGATCCGAAGGTAGGTTGGTATTCAGAGCCTTCCACATGCCTAGGTGTTATGCAATTGCATAAGCATGTAAGACCCCTATCATGCACACGTAGAAACCTTGAAAAACCCTTAATATACACATTATAAAAGCCCCATAAAATTTGCTTAATCCTCAATGTACATATGGTAAACCACTTGCATTCTAGTTTAATACGCCCTACCCACTAGGTTTGTGGCATATACCCAAGCACCTAAAAGTCCTTTTTTAGGATTTACATTTATCATGCATACAATTTAATTAGTGGCTAAATCATCAATAATTTCAAGAATATAATTTATTCCTCCCTAGATACGGGATAGCACACAAAGCATGCCAATCCTAGGTCACACACCTAGATGGAACTGTTTAAGGCGTTGTTTGAAGATCTTCCTTCTACATGGAGCTTCCAACTCATATATGAGGACATAGCCATGAATTCTTTTGCTCCTTCACCATCTTGCAAGGAGCAGTATGTTTCTCTCCTCAGCTTCTAAGGTCATGGATTGCACTCAATTCATTTAGTAGGTGGAGAAGAAAATAATTATATGTATAAATACTCGTACAATACATTGTACATTCGTTTTACTTTAGTGGTTCGAACGAATAGAACACAAAAGTGTGACTGAGCAAAGCTTTATTTGAACTTCGATTTGGCCAACAAAGGTAGTTTAACCAGACCTTTGAACGTTCACTCTTGTATCTTCTAGATTAGAAACCAATTTTGGTTATCTTATTGCTAGGGTGATTTAACTCCTTGTCTAAGGAGTCTTGATCAATTGTTCTTAATCTTATAATACTATATGGTTGCAAGATGTCTTATCTAAATATAGTAAATTTCCATGTTCATGATTGAGAATTAGTTCTTTTTATTCGTTGAAAGATGTCTTATCTAAATACAGTAAATTTCCATGTTCATGATTGAGAATTAGTTCTATGTCCTAGTGCGTCATAGTTTCTTAATTAATGACAATAGAGTTTTTCATAGTGTCGCTTCTCAATTTGAATTCACACCATGCGTTCGCTCTTTAGGTGGAAAATCACTCTGAATTGGATAAGTTCGAGGCAGCACGTACCCACCTTCCCAAAATTGCAAATCAATAAATCCTCATAACCTGCTATCAAGTTGTATTGCCTAAATACAATGACTATCTATCTATCTATACCACACACACACACACACACACACACACACAAGGTTGATATAGAGTTCCTAAAATAGCTACGCCAATTCTAGATCAAAATGAATCAAAACATACATCCAGTCCCAACCCATGCTTATCGGGACATAGCATAGGATGTCAGTCCAGCTATCATTGGGAATGGTCCTTGTGCTGTAGCCACATACAGCCCGCCCTTAGCAGTATACGATCTCCACAGCTGCCCTGCATAATTTTATACCAGGGGCGTAGCACTGCTAGCATTATTGTTTTATGGGGCTGTTAGCAGGCAACCGGGATGCTTGACTGCTCCAGAATCTGCCCAGTCCCTAAGCCAATCATCTTCGAAGTCTTTACCAGCCTACATGATGGTGTTTCCCGCGGGGGCGTAATTGCTAATATGCCAAAACCCCTATGCTTAGGATGCTTAGCATCCTTATATCCTTATAGCTACCCTCATAGGCTACTTTTTAAACCATATCAAGCTAGGGGAACCACCCAATCCCAATCTTTTGACCTATTTGCCTTGAATTAGTTATTTGTAACGAGTAGTGCCTTACATCCTTACCCTGATCCAAAGTTTTATCACCTTCTTGCAAGTGGATTCATAGTTGCAACAAATGGAAGTATTCGAAGGGGGGAATTGGTTCCGACAACATAGCCTAAATGCTGGATCCCAGATTTGCCAGGTTAGCAGAAATGCCTGGTTAGGCCACATGATAAGCTAAAGCTGAGAACTCTTTGACCAGTTTGCTCGTTCTCAATGTCAGTTCAACTGATCATGAGCTGAGGTCCAGAGAATCCTAGTCATCCCCTCTTCTGTTTGCATTTTCTAGGTCAATAAATCCTCTCTTTTTAAATAGGTCCCTACCACATTTTTCCCTGTGCTCAATTTCTCTCGTCCTGACAACACTTGAAAGGGCTGAAGGGGATGTCTGCCAGCAGATAATCCAAATCCCTGCTGACTTCTTTTACCCTTAAGGCACATCTCCAGCCATTTCTTGTGCCTGAGATATGCTGGAGAAGATCAGGTCAGTCCAATTTGCACATGTTAAACTCCTTGACGTTCCAGATTAAAGGCCACTACACCTCGTTAAGATTGGGCATTGGGAACAGCCAACAGAATCATGCCCCATTTGTGAAATTCATGAAGAGACTAACCACACTAGGCTGTTACCTGTCATTCAACGAAGACAGTGTGAGGCGAATTAAAAATATTGCAAAATTTACACAAGTTACAAAATTTTCTGAAACCCAAAATGTTTGACACTTCTCTTGTTCTCATGCAAAACGAAGTGTCCTAGATCAAGGGTGCCACCCTCAGGCAGAACCACAAAATTGGGCAACAATGCGCTTCAACAATCTCAGAAGACCACAGACCAAGGGAAAGCACCACACGGCCATTCACGAGTTGGACAGGGAAACCATGATGAAAGTTTCAACAATGGGAGAAAACCATAACTAGTAGAATCTGCATTCCACCAATACGTTATTAATCAAGACTTATAACACGAATCATTTGATAATTACTTTGCACAAGTGGCAGCCAAGAAGCCTCAACCTTAGCTAGTTATCTCCTGGACCCAAGTAGACTACTATAAACACCCTTGAGGGACATACCTAAATATCTTTATAAAAGTTGTATTCGCATACACATATTATAAGCTAGTCTGTTAGTATTTCACAGGTGCATATGCTAGCGGAGGGACCGTCTTCACGCTCATTTCCCCATCTATTGCCCCCTCCTCTCTTGCTTTAATCAACCCTCTCATACTTCCTATGCCACCCCTCATTCCCCCTGTAATGTGTTCCTGAGGCAATTTCTGAATTTTTGTTGACATAAGGGGACCTCTCCATTCTCAATGCAATATTGATAAGGAGAGCATTGTATTCAGATTAGGCCCAATACAAGCACCATCCCACAAAGAGCACAATCATAAATGAGTGGATTGCCAAGCAGTGATGTATCAATGAGTAACTTGCAAGTATTGGTGTGTACTATACCAAAAAATATTGTACAACAAATGAATGGCCGATCATGGGCATGTCGAAAAATGGTCAAAACGTTTGGGGGTGAGCCACTCACCACCAAAACAAATCATAAGCCCTAACTACAGCTGCCCACCAAAAATTGTCTGCTCAGTAACCGACGGAGTCAGGAAAGATGGCCTTTTGCAGGACTGTAAACCATTACTCTTCTCACGGACACACTCTCATTACAGTTTCGCTGCCAAAGACAATGAAGTGTGCCTTCCATGTTGATGAAATTGTGCCTTCCATGAGGGTACCCACAAATATGCAGTATTATCACAGCACCGAATCAGGTGATTCTGAAAAGAGATGCAGTAGCTGAGACCCCAGCAGCTAGAGGAAATGGGCACCCGGTGATGAGAAATCCAGAAAACAGGATCCTTCATCGAAATGTGTGTATTCAGAGGGAAAACAGTGGAGCTGAAGGGAAGGCAGATGGTTGAAATAGCCACTTTCTTCCCCTGTTGGAATTTTTGCTTAAGTGGAGCAGCTACTGAAGCTGACTGTGTATATAATTGGATTCCTCTGTTTCATAGATCCTGCTGGGGCTCTCAGGGAACACTGATTAAGCAATTCATTTGATCTCTTGGTATCCCACTGAATGCATCTCTTTTGGGGGAATCCAACTGGCAAGAATGGAGAGCTCAGAACTATTAACGAGCAGGAGCAGCACTGGCATCGGTAGGATCAGCAGCAGCAGCACCTGCTACCATTGTGATGGATTGGCTCCTACTGCGACCGTTGCTACCATAAGCCATGGCTTCCTCCAACACTCCCACGATCTCAGTCATGGTTGGTCGCTCCTTCCCCTCCAAACGAACACACTTGGCAGCGACCTGAGCAAGGATCTCCAGCGCCCTCAGTTCGTGAGCTTCAGGAGGAGGAGGCCGCTGGTCGAGGATGGAGACGAGGTCCTGTTTGGCGATCCTGGGCACGGCAAAATCCACAATGTTGACGGGACCATGGCTCTGTTTGTGGATGGCACGCTCGCCAGTGAGCAACTCCAGCAGCACAACGCCGAAGCTATAGACATCACTCTTGATGGTAAGGTGCTGAAGGCGGTAGTACTCGGGGTCCATGTAGCCGAGAGTTCCTGCAGCCATGAGAGAGAGGTGAGAATTCTCACCAGGGCCTCGAGTGGAGAGGCCGAAATCAGAGACTCTTGCGCTCCATCCTCCATCTAGTAAGATGTTGGAGCTCTTGATATCGCGATGAATGATCGGAGGAAGCGCATAAGTGTGCAGATACTCCACTCCCCTCGCCGCTTCCAACGCAATCTTGATCCTCATCTGCCATGGCAGAATTCCTGCTCCCCCTACTCCTTTTGCTCTCCCATGCAGATGATCGTGCAGCGTTCCATTCGGCATGAAATCGTAGACCAGCATCCTCTCGTCTTCGTCATCGCAGTAGCCAACCAAGCTCACCAAATGCTTGTGGTGCAGCCTTGACAGCATCTCCAGCTCCGACTGGAACGCACTTTCCTTCTCCTCCACCTTTCGATCGTTGGCCACGGCTTCCCTGTCGCCTCTCTTAATGGCCACCTCTCTCCCATCCGGCAGCATGCCCTTGTAGACGACCCCGAAGCTCCCAGAAGCGATCCTGTTCTCGTCCGAGAAGCCCATCGTTGCTGCTGCCATCTCTGCTATGGTGAAGGCCTGTGCCCTGCCTGTGGTCATCATGTCGCCCCGGCTCCGTACCGAGGAGGTTGAGCTACGCTGCCTCTTGATCCTGGGCGACGGCACCGCAACTGTCCCAGAACCTGTGGAGTTGTGCACCCTACCCTGCGAGCCATCGAGAGAGAATCCTACAGGCCCGTAGAATTTTGCCCAAAAGCACCACCCTACCGTCAGCAGCCCGCACAGGCAGCCTAGCGATCCTAGCACCGTGAGGGCAATCAGACCCTTGCTCAATCTGGTCTTATACCTGGTTACCTCATTTGTTGTGGCGCCTCCTGCTGGTGCCGGGGAGGGCGCAGAGCTCTTTGTCGGGGACAATGGACAAATAATGTCTTGCTGCTCAGTGCAATAGCTCGTCTGAACGCCGGAATTCGGGCATCCCAATCTACATGGCAAGCATACATGCTGAGAGTTCGCACAGATGCCTCCCGAAATGTTGGATTTTACCTGGAAACTCCCTTGATCGCAAGCCACCGAATTGCAGAAACTCGGAATGGCGGTATCCGAATTCAACAACTTGCCCGCACCGAATTGCGCACCCCAGCAGAAGATCGACAAGTTAGAATTGATCACTCCGCATGTAAATGAATCACTTGCTGCTATGGTTGCAAAGGCGAGACCGGCAGGAGCAGCGGTGCGATTGGAGGAGCTATCGCCCCAGCAAACTACGTTGCGACTGAAGGGATTGATGCCACAGCTATGGCGTTCCCCCAATGCGAGGCCTAAGAACTGGGTGGGGGAGCTCGGAGCATCGAGCTGGTTGTGGGAGTTGTCGCCCCAGCATTGCAAATTCCAATCGGAGGTGAGCCCGCAGGCGTGGTGCGAGCCTGCCTGAATGGATTGGAATGTGGCATTGGGCAAGCCGCCGGGTTCCGTGAGGGCTCCCCAGCATTGCACGGTGTTGTCGGAGGCTTTCAAACCGCAGACGAAATCAGCTCCGGAAGCAAGGGAGACGAAGCGCACTTGAGAAGGGGTCGATGCTTGGATCGTTTTGTTCCGCCAGCAAGTCACGAGGCCACCGCTGCTGGCATTGGACAAAGCACAGACGTGGGAGTCACCGGAGACGAGCTGCTGGAAGGAGTTGTTTTTGAGGCGACGGGGGGAGGAGAAGTTGGCGGAGTTCCAGCAGAAGGGGCGGAGGGAGTCGGAGCGGAGGGCGCAGAGGGATTGAGGACCAGAGGAGAGGCCGAGGAAGGGGACGGAAGAAGGGGAAGGGGAGGAGGAGGAAGAATTGAAAGAGGAGCAAAGGATGAGCTGCGAAGGACCGGGGAGGATGAAGCAGGCGAGGGAGGAGGTCAAGGAGAGGGTGGACATGGAGCCGAGGGAGGAAGCGAGGGGAGCAAAGAGGAGGAGGAGGAGGAGGAGCAGGGGAGCTATGGCAGAGGCGCCATAGCTGGGAAAGTCCATTGGGGGGAAGGAAAGAGAAGGTTGGAAAGGCCAGAGGGGGGGCTGGAATACATTCCACCGTCACCACCTTCTTCTTCTTCTGCTGCTGCTTCTTATTCTTCTGTTTCGGCGTGGGTTTACCAAGTCTCTGCGGCAGCCATAGCCAGTTCGTTTCTTCTTCTTCGAAGTTCTTCTTCTGCTCTGTTTTACCAGTCGCTTATTAGCTCCATCACCGACCTCCCGCCGCAAATCCCTCCTACACCGCCCCGTTCCCCTCTCCACCTCTCTCTCTCTCTCTTTGTGCCTTTTCCCTCTGTCTCACCCCCCTCCTCCTCACCTTCCCGCCCACCTCCCTCTCATCTTCCCACACTCCTCCCTCCCACTTCGAACTTCGCACCCTGCCTGCACACCCCTGGCCCCCCCCTCCTCCTCCTCCCACCACCTCCCCTGCTTTCTCATGCCCTCCTCAGTCTCATCCCATCTCCCCTGACAGCCTGACTTCTTATAAAAAGTTCTCCTCCTTCTTCCTCGTCGTCGTTCGGCCGACTCGGCCCCTCCTCCCTTTTCAAAAACCGTTCCCTTTACGCCCCTCGCCCCACCACCACCACTCCCACCACCTCCCGCGCAACTGCCCGTCCTGCAGCTCCTACTTTTTGTCTTCGGTCCCCCTCTTCGGTCCCAAGATTCTTTCAGCAGAATCACGTCCGCCCCTTCCTATTGGACCTCCGCTCGCTGCTGCAGGCTCCTATGCAGTGACTGTATTACTACTAATAATCAGTTGCGCGGGGCCATTGTAAACTCAAGCGGATGCGGCACCTCCCTGAACCGTATATCTGGGATTGCAACGATTGCAACCTCTGTGAGTATTGAATCTTCTCGACGCAGAGCCTCAAGAATTCACAAGCGGTAGTCTGGAATCTGAAGGGGAATCGCGGCGACAATCCCTCTGTATCTGCGCACTAACTGGCGGGATTAGTGGGAAATTAATGCGCTTTAACTAAGTACCTTCACTAAGAAAAGCACTTTTAAAACTCTCCATCTCACCACGTGTACATCTTCAGGGGCTGCCACGTTGCAAGCGCCTACGTGGAGGCCCTCTGGGTGTGAATGCTCCCGCGACATTCAAAAGGTGTGGTTGCTGGCTTTTAATTTTACAAAGAAAGTCCTCGCTTTGAAATAAATTATTAAATGTGAATTTTCCCCCTTGGCGGCTGCCTGTTTTCAACCCATATTTTTCCTTTGTCAAGGTGTGCTGCCACGACCCCAAGGCCATGCCACTGGGTGACGACCATGCCACTAGGTTACCTCACGAAACCCAGCCTGATACAATATGAGCAAGCTTTTCTCCCTGATCCCTTTCAATGTATTTTCAAACTAAAAAGGGCGGAGTTGTCCCTATAACCACATCCTTGAATGACAAAGATGTGGTATTGCTACATTCAAAAAGGAACATGGAAAAAAGAGTTTATGCTCTCAATAGAGCCATTGCACTTGAGCTTTGAAATGTCTAGCAAGTGGTTCTCTCAAGGCCTATCATATCCACTATTCAAAAAATAAAAAGGTCTAACACCACTTGGATAACAAATTACCTATGGTCTAAAGCCCCCACTTTTGTGAACTTGTACGCTTTACAAATTATTAACAAGAGAGCATGAATGCACTACCTCGACATTTGTTCCTAGGTTGAGAGAAGCAAGTTGAAAAGAAGACCCACCTTCTTTAAAAACTAAAAGTAGCTAAAGAGTTTCCACAACATAAAAACAAGTATGATATTACTAGTTACATGCTCTTTCTAAAGCATTGCACTCTAGCAAAGTCCTCCTATTAAAAATGGTTTAGTAAGGACTAAATGGATCTCTTGATGTTCACACAAGCAACTAACCATGAGTACTTCAAAGGCTATAAAATGTACCCTCATAGATGTTAGGGATTCATAGCAAGCTACCCCAATTAAAGGCCATGCCCTCTGAATCATCACATGCACTAGAAATCATTTTCTTTTATTTGTTTCCTTGAAATGGACCATAATATTATTTAAAGTAGGGGGCTTATTTGCATCACATCTTCTCAATACCACTTGTAGGTAGTAGTTGAGTGCCTTTAACAAATTTTCATTTCCACCTCCTTAAAACGACTTGAGACCATGAGTTCGAGTGTGCCCACTTCTATGCATGCATCTTGATAAACACCTAATCACACTTTCTTTATCACCCAACAATGATTTGATTGTTCAACCAAAAGTAGGCATATTGTTAAGGTTTAAGTTAAAAGTTTATTCAAGTGGTAGCTATCTCCTTCAAATCTTGTACCATTATTGACCCAGTAGATAGGTGATCACTCTTTCTCTATGACATGCCACGAATACTTTTGTCCATCAACTAATTGAGAAGGTAGACTTCTAGTAGCTATGACCTAACCCTTCTCCTCAAAATAAAACTACCTTTTAGAGGGATACAAGCAAGTCTTCTTTGCATTTCGGTGTATGGAATAACACAAGTTCATTATGGCACAAGCTTGAACCCCCATTTGCTGTTGACATATCCTCCTTGATGGGACCACAGAGGAATATGTAAGATAGCACATGCAATCATCCAAAGAGGTCTCCTTATTAGATACTTAAACATTTTCAACAAAAATATTGTTCTAGAAGGAATTGTTCAAAGGGATTTTAGAAAAAATAAAAATACGACTTAGGATTAAATACTTATTTGAGATATGGGTTTTATATTAGTCCTACAAAAATATTGTTCTAGAAGGAAATTTTCAACGAGATTTTGGAAAAAAATAAAATACGACTTAGGATTAAATACTTATTTGAAATCATAAGGGTTTTATACTGGTCCCTCGAATGCATGTGCTATACACGCTCTCTACGTATTGAATCTCATAGCGTATCATCCTCAGGGAGATAATGTAAACTTTAAAATTAATATTATTTGAGCTATAAGACATGTTTGGGATGTTAGGTTGTTGGGATTGGGCCAGTTAAAACCACCTTCAACAACAGTGTTAGCTGGAAGACCTTTAATTCACAAAAATCACAAAAATGCAGGCAAAATTTTTCAAATTTTTGGGTATAGCAAGTATGCTACAAGTACACCTTACATGGGATGATATTTTTATCTCCATGTTTGCTCACACCACCAACCCCTATATGGAAGGTTGAAATTGCAAAAGCATGATGACTTACCAACAATGGTATGTAGTTATCCCAACATGTTACAGGCATGATATCACTTTCAATCCCTTCAAGTGGATTACAACAACAAACTACTTATTGTTGCTTGAGTTCAATAACGGTTAATGAAGTTAAAGGGAATGTGATCAAGCCACCATCCATTTGCTTCATATGAAACCTCATGATAGGGATACAATATTAAAAGGACTCAATCATCAAATCAAGTGTTAGGAATATAAGGAGTGTTTTTTCTACATGTATCATATGATGAATATGTAAAGTACATATATTTTCATGGAAATTATGACTATATGGTGTACTAGACAACACAAGAATTGCCTAACATGTTGATTATTAAGAAGACTAATACATTACAACCAATGAGAAGGCTTGTTAAGTAACTACTTAAACTAAATAGAAAAGGGACAAAATTTAAGCTAGATGCTTGGAAAGATGGGCCACCCAAATGTGAAACATGATCAAATGACACAAGGATCATGCAATATGATGGCATAGTTTCCAAAATCTTGTTGTCCAAAGGCTAGAGTTGAATTTTGTGTCTTACTCCTAGATTTTTCACTATATAAATATGTAGCATGTAACTTATTTAATGTAGTGTTATTTCTCTAAATTGAGAGGCTTACATGCTATTTACATGAAACATTGGTTACATGCTAACATTACTTACTTGGATGGAGCCCATAAATGGCACCAATGAGGTGAGGACACCTAGTAGTGGTGAATGTGCTACATGACATGATTGAAGGTTTTCATATGCATGTACCAACAAATACCAGAGTAGCCCTTTGGGACACCCTTTTCAACATAATGCAAGCAATAGGGAAGCTCATGGCCTCCCTTTTAGGAATGGCAAGAAATAAGGTAGCTTATGATTACCCTTTTAAATTGGACAGCTTATATGGCATTTTGTGGTTACCCTCTTAAATAGGGGAGCTCATATGGCTACCATTTTAAATAGGGTGCCCTTTTATATATAGGGTAGCTCATATGGCTACCCTTTCAAATAGGGTAGCTCATATGACTACCTGTTTAAATAGGGTGGCTCATATGGGCATTTGTGGCTTACTCATAGGGTGTTCATATAGCATGCACCTTGGTTAACATATGGAGGGTTCTTTACATCAAGAGACTTAAATGCTATTTAAATGAAATGTTAGTTACTTGGTAGAAGTGGGTAAATGGGGCCGATGAAGTGAGGACTCGTGGTTGGTGGTAAATGAGCGACATGATTGAAATATTTCATAGGAAAGTAGCAATAGATACAAGAGTAGTATGTTCCGATAGCTCGTATACACCCCCCTTTTTGGCATGAAGGCAAGAAATAGGGTAGCTTACGGCCACCATGGCAAGAAATAGGGTAGCCCATGCTGCACACACACACACACACACACACACACACACACACACATATGCATGCACGCATGCGCATGCGTGCACATGAGCACACACACACACACAGACATGCACACGTGCATGCATCCATACATATGTGTGTATGTATATACAAGCATGTGTGTGTGCATGCGTCCTTGCATGCAATTGTGTATGTGTGTGTGTGTTGCACACATTACTTTTGACAAAACCCATACAATTTTTGAACAATACTTTCACATGACATGACCATGTATCTCATTGTAGCATCTTAGTTGGGCATGTCTCATGAGGGATTTTCATATTAGATTAATATGCTTCTAGATGCTCCATATCTCGTATTAATCAATTGTGATCACTCCTTTTGTAATCACCGCACAAGATCTCACCATGAGTGAAAGTTGCAATCAATCTGTTCATGATGGACCACGTTGATTATGCTATTTAGCATCCCACATATTTGTGCCTACCTTGCAATGTATCGTTTCTATTTGAGGGATGATTTTGACCACCAAGCAAAATAGAGGCCTTGGTAAGTCAAAGCATGAATTTGCTACCAAGAGGAAAAGAAAGTTTTTCATATGTGTTTGCTTATATGGGGCCATCCTTCTGACACTTTAAAATGTACAGTTTCATTTCTACTAAAAGTTATGTATATAGTAGCTGCCATATAGCTCTTACCAACCTAATCTATAAGCATCTTTGTAGTATTATACTATACCCATAGTCTTATTTAGGTAGTAACGAGGTAGAGTATTGATGCTTACCTAAATAAACACCTATTTCATTAATTTTGGACTAGTGCACTGTCCAAATTCGTTTTGTGAGATAATTTTAGATAAAGCATTTAAAAAAAAGAGGCTCTTATAAAACAAAACTTTGAGTCAAAAAGTAAGATTTTAAAAAATCAAATTAGAAAAAATGACGTGACACGTTATTAAAATTAGAGTACATTAAAAAAAGAGGACTTCATGTTGTTAAAAGAGAAAAAAAGTAAGATTTTAAAAAATCAAATTAGAAAAAAAACTAGAGTACATTTTAAAAAAAGCATGACACATTTGTACAAGAAGTAGATCATATAACTCAAAGCCATATGGTGTTAAAAAACACCTTCCATTAGCTCAGCCTAGAAGATGTCATCTTTGTCTCTCTTGTCTATTACAACTTTACATTAGAGAACTAAAAAGTCTTGGTGGAACTGTAGTTTTATTTCTTGTCTATTACACTTACTTTAGAAAACACATAAGTCTATGGAATTAAATTTCACAGTTACTTTAAATTTCTATGGAATTAAATTTCCATCACTTGACTATTAAGTCATTAGAGAGAGCATATGTCCTCGAAAGTGCCTACTATGGCATTGGCTTTATGAAAACAAGCAGACTTTAAACTTGCAGGCCATGCATAACCAGGGCTGGCATCACAAATCTCCTCACAGACTCTCCTCACAACTTGTTTCGAATCTTCCGCCGACTTGTAAGCATTCAACAACTCTTCTTTTCTCTCTTGGCTTTCCTCATCTTCACCATTTTTTTCAATACAGCTTCTAGCCACCGCCATATCTTGTACGAAAATTTAACTCGTTCGCATAAGAAGTATGTGATTAAAAGAAGCGAAAAAGAAAGCTAAGGACATTCACCTCTTCTGTTGAGTTCAAATCAAGCAGCCATGTGCGAAACATATCCTCCTCGAATGATTTTCCCTTCATTGGTCCATACAAAAGAGATCTAAGACAGAATTTGAGTTCAGTAAAATGAAGTCGAGTAGTAACTAGTCATTGTCTTAGAGGGAAAGTGGGAGAAGGAGGGTGAGGGAGCGATAGCGAGGGATGCACAGTGAGCTGCCCCTCCTTCAAAAGTGATAGAAAGTGAGGGAAGATGTAAAGTGAAAGACGAATACAAGTTAATCAGAAGGACTACGATGTAAGAAATAAGAGAGTGTTTGTGGAAGGACTACGTAGGATGGAAGAATACAAGTGCACTAAGGCACGATGTGTTCGCTATGATAAGGGTTGGAATAAAGTGAGAGAAGCATTGGAAATGCTCTACTTTAAGTGAGTGGAGACTATCCAACTGAATAAAATTTTGTAGAGCATTGGGAATGCTGTACTTTAAGTGAGTGGAGCATTGGGAATTGATACTTTGCCATGAAATATATTACAAATATTACATCATCACATATTCATATCAAAATTCTCATCACAGAAGGTTATATTTCCTAATAATCACATCATCACACATTCATATCATAAAATTGTGTGCATGAAATAAATATATAAATATCATGGCTAAATGCCACTTAAGTAATAAGTCAGAAATTGGTGTATAATCAACAAAAACTACATCATGATTCATACATTGCAACAAATAAATGTCAACCATAATATTCATGGAGTAAACAACATCATGAGAATATGCTCCTCATGCATATATACAAACATAACATCATACATGCATCACAACTCTTCTGATGCTTCTAGTGGAGACTGTGGCAACTCTTCTGATGCTTCCAATGGAGGCTGTGGTGCTCTAGATGTACACTCAGTCTCTACTTCTTCTTTGTAGTATGTAGTGCTTTCGGAGTAGACTCAGTATCCTCTTCCTTAAATACAAGTGGAGGCTGTGGCAACTCTTCTGATGCTTCCAATGGAGGATGTGGTGCTGTGGGTGTACACTGAGTCTCTACTTCTTCTGTAGTGTGCAATGCTTTCACAGTAGACTCAGTCTCCTCTTCCTTAAATGCAAGCTCTGATATTGCTTCAGTTGCACGTTGTATTCTAATGGCAGCAATTAGGTCTCGAATGATTTCAGCCCTAAACAATTGTATATCCTCCTCTGAATATTTGAGCTCCAAAGAGTCTTCCGATGAGATCTGTGGCTTAAGTGAGAAAATTTCTTTGAAAATCAACATGCAGTTGTAGGCAACTCTCCACCCACAACTATGCCCATCTTCCTGCTCTACTACTAAATGCTTTTGGAAGTCCACCGAGTCTTTGTACTGTCCTGTTTCTCTGATAGCAGATACCAACTTCTCAATCGACCTGCTCATCATGACATATTAAAAAAACTTAGTGTGTCTATTACATAAGGTACATAATATAGAAGTAACAACAGATTAATAGAATACTTACGTTTGCACTGAGCCATGAAAGCCTACAATTGAGTTAACAAACCAACAATAGTTGTCTTCAAGGTCCCAAACCACCGGACTCCAATGTTCCCTACACGAATAATTAAGAACCATTATTATTTAACACAATGTTGCCAGTATAAGATGAAAATAAAGGTTGCCATGATACTTACATCTTGTGATATGCCATAAATAGGACTCGCACACCATGTAAATGTAAAGGCTGTAACCATTTACAAACATCAGCTATCGTCTTTCTGCTATCGCTAAGTATAGGAGAAAGGAGGGAATCCAACATATACACACGGTTTTGTATAGCTCTACCAAATCGTGAGATAACTATACTGCACCAACAAATAAATGAATATTACCTTATTAGATTTAATCAAAATATTGAATTATCGAGCAGAGAAAAAGTTTGTATCAAACCTGAGAATGGCCATCATAACGTCGTTATTGATCTCATTTGAAGCTCTAGACAGGATTGAAATCTCCTCTCCCCCAAATTCAAGATACTGAGGTCTATGTTGAATCATAATCCTAACATTAAAAGAGCTTCCCAATTCTTCCAATGAAGCCATGTTTGTAGAGTTGAGGTCTTTTATCCCCTTTGACTCTTTGACAGCATTCATTTCGCACTCCTCTAAGCCATTATCTATTTGCCTTGTGGGAGGGTCCATAATGTCGCCCTTAATGATTGCTCGAATGGTACATGTTATAAATGCATAGAGATGCAAATCCGTATATGTTGACAGTGTGGTGTCATTTTGTATCTCAAAAATTTGACCAAGTACCAAAAAGCAATTGTAGCCCACTCTCCATCCACAATTATAGATGTGGCTATTCTCTTGATATGATACCTGACATGTTATATACTCTATTTGTTGTGCCAAGTCACATTGCCGCATTACTGTGTCGATAGCACCTACTAACTTTCGAGCTAATCTGCACATCAAAACATATAACAACAGTGAATATGTGCATTGCATATCAATCTACATGTCAAGAAGTGACAACAAGTGTAGTCTATACTTACTCTAACACAGTGCCATGGACGGATGTCATTGAGTTGGCAAAGAAGCACTTCTTCGCAAAGATGTCCATGACTACCAGACTCCAATGTGAGCTGCATTATCAATAAATAATAATTACTGTGTTTGAGACAATTCTAGCAATGCAATAGAAAAAACAAGTAGGGTTTGATGCTTACTTCTCATAATATGCTGTAAAAATAACTCGTGCGTCATTCATAGGAACGTGCTTCAACCACTTGCAAACATCCTCTATGGTTTCTTCTTTGTTGCTAAGCACTTCCGAAATACGAGAATCGAGCATATATGAAACGCTTTGTATATTTTGCGAAAAATTTGCTATAACATTACTATATTTAAAAAAAAAGTATTAGCTTCTTGGGTTTAATCAAAATAAGCAAAGTATAAAGCCAAGGAAAAGGTTGCATCAAACCTAAGGATGGTTGTAATGACTTTGACATTAACCTCTTTCTTAGGATTCAAGAGGATTGAAATCTCTTCTTCACCAAATTCAAAAAAATGAGGTTGTTGTCGAATTAACAATATAGCGGTGAATGAACTTCCAATCTGCTCCAATAGATTCATATTTTCATGACTCATCTTATTGAGAGAGTAGTCTACATCGTATTCTTCTTCACTTGCTATGTCTTCTACATCCTCCTTCTGCTATAAAAATATAAAAAAGTTATGCGATGTACACATCCCAAATAAAGGCTTAAACAAGCAGATAAGGTTTCATACATGCTTTCATTAGAGTGAGTCTCTCCTCCTCATGGAGCAAAAATTTAAAAAGTAAGGTTTCATACATGCTTTCATTAGAGTGAGTCTCTCCTCCTCTTGGAGGAAAATTTTAAAAAGTTATGAGATTTACACATCCCAAATAAAAATAAAGGTTTAAATAATCATAGAAGTATAAAGATAGCATGCTTTCATTAGACTCAGTCTCTTCTCCTCTTGGAGGAAAATATAAAAAAGTTATGAGATTTACACATCCCAATTAAAGGCTTGAACAAGCATACAAGTATAAAGATAAGGTTTTATACATGCTGCAATGTAGTCATATTTTCAGGTTGTTTCCCAATGGTAGCAATTAGACACTGAATACTCTTAGCCCAAAATGCTAGCAGATCGGCTTCTGTATATGATTCCATTTTGATTGGTAACTCCAAATAAAAAATCTCTCTAAGAAACAACATGCAGTTGTAGGCAACTCTCCACCCACAGCTATGCCCATCTTTTTGCTTCACTGGCAGACGTCTTTTGAATTCTACTTGGTCTTGTTGCTCTGTGGTTGTTCTGACAGCAGATACTAGTCGATATGCAGCACTGTCCATCATGACATATTGAATATATTAATATGTCATGATCATAAGATACAAAATAAGAAAGTAACAAAAATATTAAGAGAATAATTACCTTGGGTATTTGGCTGATAGCCTTCCATTGAATTCACAAACCATAAACGGTTGAGTTCAAGGTCCCAGGCGATCAGACTCCAATGTGAGCTACATGACCAGAAGAAAAATGATTATTGTTTTTACATAAACTTGCCAAAGAAATAGTAAAAATAAGGTTAGAGTTGATACTTACGCCTCATGATAAGGCATAAAGATGACTCCCACCCCATCTAAATTCAAAGGGCTTAACCAGATACAAACATCTTCTATAGTCTTTTGAGGAGAGCTAAGAATAGAAGAAAGGAGAGCATTGAGCATGTAGACACGATGCTGCACTGCACTAGGAAGCTGAGAAATAACTATACTGCACAAAGAAATAAACAAACGTTAGCTCATAGAATTGATTTGCATTTTGCACTAGGAAACTGATATATAACTACACTTAACTACACTGTAAACAAATAAACAAATGTTAGCTCATTGAACTAGCAACAAATAAACAAACATTACCTGAGAATGGCCAAGATAACATTTTCATTAACCTCTTTTAAAGGATTGGAGAGGATTGAAACCTCCTCTCTACCAAAGCTCAAATACTGAGGTTCTCGTTTCAAAACAATCCTAACTTCAAATGAGCTCTCCATTTTATCCAATGCAGCTAAATTTGCAGAATGGGTCTCTGTTATAGCTTGTATTCTATGTTTGCGGTCATTCTGCTTTTCCATGGTGTCTTTAAAGCTCTTATGCTCATGGGATTCTTCAATCAAATTTAGAGGTGGTTGCATTGCTAAAGTAGAAGGGAGTGCTTCCATATTGACTTCATCCATTTCTTCTCCCTCTATTGCCTGTAAACAAATATGAGAGATTAGATTCATTATCTTTAAATTTAAATCTTATTTAAAAAATTGTATTTAGTTGAGAAATAGAGAGTTCATACCGCGAAGTATTGTCCTAGTGGCCTTTTTTCATAACCCTGCAAGCCATAATTATCAAAGAAGACATCATCATGTTTGTCTTCATCCACCAACCTCTGTCTGAACAGGTCATGTAAGTCCATCTTTTCATCATCATCAACTGGGACATTATGATCTTCAAGGTAATCATCCATGTCATCAGTGTCCTTGTGGTCTATCTCTTTTTCATAGCCTGTGGTTAGATCTGCTTGAAGCTGAAAATAAGCCATGAAATGCTTGTTTTCAATAATATTTGTGGAGTTGCCTTTTCTGAGGAGATCCTCAATAAATATCCCATCCTGCACAAGGTGACCTCCCAACCTGTCGGTAGCAAATTCTCCATCATGGTAAGTAAGAGACTCCCACTTTTTGTATGACTTCCATAGTTGTTTTTTTTATAATGTATGGATCTGGGAATGTCTTGCTCTTCTAGCATCAATCTCAAATTATTTGAATTACCTCTTATGTTCTTTTGTAAGGAGTGATCAGGGTTGGGACTCCACATACACAAAAAGAATGATTCAAGAGATTGAATCGCTATGCCACATTCTCTCTTGCCTCTCTTTACTGCATAAACACCACTATAGATCTTCAAATCTGATGAATATGCTCGCTCTAGAGTAACCTACATGGCTTCTTTGTCTTTTTTATCAACAAAAATGACAATGTTGCAAATTGCCACTTTGCTAATGGTGGTATATACTATTCTATCAATGAAGTTATGGATTTCATCGCTAGAAACTTCATTGATAAAGAATAGTTATGGCTTATCCCATGCTGACTCATTCTTGATGAAGTCATCTTCTGAGACTCCCCTAAAGTTCACAAGCTTTCCAGACTCTACCGTAACCTCTACATTGAATTGAAAGCTTTGGTGCATATTTGTCGGCATCCTTATCTTGTTGATTAATCTTTCCACATATGCAACCACGTGTTGTGGGATTTTTTTTCTCATATAAGAGGTTACTATTTCTGACCCATCTTCATCCTTTTTAATCCACTTGTTTGCCCATAGCTTTACCTTGGGTGTTGACAAAGAAGCTATATGCTTCACCACATTATAGTCAATGTTACAATGAGTAAGTGGAATTTGTTTCTCTGACAGCAAATACTTAATGGCACTATGCACTACATTGAATTGAAAGCTTTGGTGCATATTTGTCGGCATCCTTATCTCGTTGATTAATCTTTCCACATATGCAACCACGTGTTGTGGGATTTCTTTTCTCATATAAGAGGTTACTATTTCTGACCCATCTTCATCCTTTTTAATCCACTTGTTTGCCCATAGCTTTACCTTGGGTGTTGACAAAGAAGCTATATGCTTCACCACATTATAGTCAATGTTACAATGAGTAAGTGGAATTTGTTTCTCTGACAGCAAATACTTAATGGCACTATGCACTGCATCACGCCTCGCATGTACATTGATGCATTCTTCCATGCAGTGGTCTTTGTCTTTTTTTCCAAAAAACCATTCTTTCTTTAAAATTTTTTGTGCTGCCATGGATGCATACTTGTCAGGTAAGTATTTTATAGGCCTCCACATCCTTGCCGTCAACTCCTTCTTATCCATTACCTTTGACTTTCCGGAGATAAACAAAGGAGCTTCATAGATCAACTGTCCATGCTCACAAGCAATGCACGTTTCAAGCATCTCATTGAACACTTCAACAGGAAGAAATATGATAGAAGCGTAGTCGGCGTATCTGTCCCTCACCACCTTGAGGCTTGTCATATTTTCTTCTCGCCGCTCTTGAGTTCCCCTAGGCACAACACTCAAAGAAGTATAGAAGTTCGTGAGTGTGTCAGTGCCTGCTTTTGTGACCTTTCGCTTCAAATCAGGATTTGGAGAACCAAATGCTGTCCATATAACCCTTGCCTTCTGTAAGACCTCTGATGTTGAGGATATCTTACGCTTTCCATGGACATAATGATTAAGTCTTTCAGACTCAATCAAATACTTGATCTCATGCTTGAATATACAGATTGTTGCAAGATAATAATGGAATGAACTTATCTTTGCAAATTGTTTTGAAGTGAGTCTTTTGACCTCCTTTGCTTCCTTTGCGATCTGATTACAAGCATAAGCCCAATGTTGACCATCAATGGGCTGGAATCTCGGACTCAATCAAATACTTGATCTCATGCTTGAATATACAGATTGTTGCAAGATAATAATGGAATGAACTTATCTTTGCAAATTTTTTTGAAGTGAGTCTTTTGACCTCCTTTGCTTCCTTTGCGATCTGATTACAAGCATAAGCCCAATGTTGACCATCAATGGGCTGGAATCTGCAATGGAGGAGGAATTCCTTCTTTGCTTCCTTTAGCATATTCTCACCTTGTGCCTCTTTGCCTTGTTCATGTGGAATATTTTTAAGAGTGTCTTTAAAGAATCGACTGAAGGTTTCCTCGAAATGTGTAGGCCCTGTAAATGTTATTTGATCCAGAAAACTATTTTTGATTGGACAAAACATTATTGGGCGCAGGACCACATTGCTTGCCACAGGTTTCTTACCATCTCTCAAAGCCTCGTCGTATATTTGCAGTGCATAGGATATATCAAGGCTTTGGCCATTAGTAAAGACAGTTGCAGCTTCCACATCTTTGGCATTCACAAACCACGTCCTTTGACCCCAGATATATCCCACATCATCATCTGTAACTGCTTCATTAAGACACAGATTAAGATTTTTGATTGATATGAGTTCATCCTGATCATCTTCAGCCTCGGGTTCTGAGTATTCTTCATCTTTCTCTTCTTTTAACCGTTTTTCATCCACATTATCTCTCTCTATTGTGGGACGATGCCTTTTTTTACTGCTTGGAACCGTGGCTCTTGTAGTACTAGCCTTTTGCATTTCACATTGTGGTTTGCTAGCAAGAGCTTCTAGCATAACTGCAGTGGATCGACCTTGATCTTCTTCAATTTTTTTAAATTCCCGTGCACTCAAGGCTTGTGTTTCATCATCCTTAGTTACATCCACCATTTCTTGCTCTAGAAGTTTGCACTCATGTTCTACACATTTGTGACAGTGTGCCTGTTCTTCTTGTCCCTGCATCGAAGTTTGAGCTTTTTGATCTCCTTCATGTGAAGATCCTTGAATATGAGGAGCATATTGTGCATCCTGAAAGTACTCAAACATTATCTTTGCATGCATCCTTTTTGCCACCACACTAGGAAATTGCTCCCAAGTATATGAAAGAGCCTCCAATGTACTTTGCAGCTCTGGAAACTTTGATGGTTGAGGAGGAGGCATCACAAAGGTCTTTGAGTCTCTCCTTGACACAACAAAATGAAGACCGCCAACTTCAGGATCTGAACTCTTTGTAAAAATATCCATAAAAGTCTCTTTTGGCTCTATCATTATGCCTACTACAAGGCTTAAAGTCATATATTTTTTGAAGAAAGTAGCATCCCATGGATGCATCAGTTGGGTATCAGTGCACAGATATCAATGGATGGAAAGATTACATGTCATCACGAAGATTGAAGCTTTATGACTAGAGGGCAAATCAATGGATGGATAGATTACATGTCTTCACGAAGATTAAAGCTTTATCACTAGATGACATTTTATTTCATTGTAAAGCTTTATTGGCTAATTTTTTTACATTTGTACAAATATTTAAGCCTTGTAAAGCCTTCTAGGCTATTTCCCACATTTATTGCCATATGAAGCCTTTTAAAGCCTTTTGGGCTATTTCCCACATTTATTATATCAAGCATTGTATATTGTACTTTACTTGTATGTATGTAAATTATTCATTATCTTTTCTTGTAGGATTATGGAGCAATCAACTAATGTAGGGGCTATCCTAAATGACTCTGAGATCAGAGAATGGGTCTCTGATGTCACTTTGAATTTGAAAGGAAAGGAATATAGCCCCAATGGCTTTAGTAGGTGGACTCGATATCACATGGGCAGAAGAGCTCGGTTTCTTCATTAAAAGGAAAAGAGACTCTTTCTACTTATGTCAAAAAGGGAGTTCAATGAACTGTTCCACTGATATCCACTTATGCAGCCCACATGATATCCACTTATGCAGCCCACTGATACTCATTAAAAAGTGAATGGTCAGGATGGTCGGGTTTATTACAAGGTGCTTCATATGATAATAAATGTAAAAAATAGCATAGAAGGCTTTACAAGGTTTTTTATGACAATAAATGAGCTTAAATATTTATACAAATGCAATAAAAATAACCAATAATCATCAAGCTCCAATATGTCCCATGACATGTAATCTGTCCACTGATATATGTAATCTGTCCACTGATATCTGCTCATGCAATTTGCCCACTGATAAACTTCTTGGTAAATGGTAAAAGGTCTTATTTAATAGCATGTTATGAGTGTTAAACCGCATGTGAGCAAAGCGACTGACAACGATTAGGAACTAGTTAGAAAAATTTGAGCATGGCTTCGATTGGCAACTTGGAGAATTGTCTCTCCTCTAAGGCAATCTAATCTATGCTAAACTATGCTAAACCAACCGTCGAAGTGAAGAAAAGCAATAAATAATTTCTTTTTCTGTGTTCATTTTAATGTGCTGGGGTTTAAGAGGCTTAAATATGCAAAAGAAGGGGTTTTGATGTAGAGGCTAAACCTGCATGTGAGAGAAATGAAGAACAAGTATCTAAAGAAAAGTTAACATTTTTTAATTTAAAAGATGAATATATATAAAAATGTTCTCACCTTCAAAACAAACCATAAATTCACTCTTTTATAAATTTTTAAAAGTATAATATAAAACAAACCATAAATTCACTCTTTCTTTTCCTCCCTACTCATCTCTCTCATTGCTGCCAGGAGACTTTCTCTCTCTTCAAACCATAAATTCACTCTTCAAAACAAACCATAAATTCACTCTTTCTTTCCCTCCCTACTCTTCTCTCTCATTGCCGCCAAGAGACTCTCTTCTCTCTCTCCCTCTCTCAGCTCTCTCTTTCTTTCCCTCCCTACTCTTCTCTTTCATTTAAGGAGCCCCTCTTCTCTCTCTTAATCTCTTGTCTCCCTCCCTCTCTCTCTTTCTCTCCCTCCCTACTCTTCTCTCTCATTTCTCATTCTCTCTCTCCCTTTGGTGGCCACAGCCGCGAAGAGCCCCTCTTCTCTCTCTTAATTTCTCTCTTTCCTGCGAAGAGCCCCTCTTCTCTCTCTTAATTTCTCTCTTTCCCTCAAGAGCCCCTCTTCTCTCTCTTAATTTCTCTCTTTCCCTCTCTCCTCTCGCCACGTTTCATTCTCTTAAACTTCTCTCTCTCTCCCTCTCTCTCTTTCTCTCTCTCTCTCTCTCTCTCTTTCCCTCTCTCTCTCTTTCTCTCTCTCTCTCTCTCCCTCTCTCTCTTTCTCTTTCTCTCCCTCTCTCTCCCTACTCTCTCCCTCCCTCTAGCAGCCACGGCCGTCAGGAGACCCTCTTCTCTCTCTTAATCTCTCTCCCCCTCTCTCCTCTCTCTTTCTTTCCCTCCCTACTCTTCTCTCTCATTTAAGGAGCCCCTCTTCTCTCTCTGAATCTGTCTCTCTCTCTCTCTCTCTCTCCCTCTCTCCTCTCTCTCTTTCTCTCCCTCCCTACTCCTCGCTCATTTCTCATTCTCTCTCTCATTTCTATTCTCTCTCTCCCTTTGGCGGCCACGGCCGCCAAGAGCCCCTCTTCTCTTTCTTAACTTCTCTGTTTCCCTCTCTCCTCTCTCTTTCTCTCCCTCCCTATTCTCTCTCATTTCTCAAATTTACAAACTCATATATAAATAAGAAAATAATTAAAATAGAACTCAAAATCTCAAATAAGAAACTAATTTAAAAAGAATTGTAATGCCTTCTAAAAAAACCCCCTCCTCTAGGTGCCACGGCTGCCAAGAGTTTTCTCTCTCTCCCTCCGCCTCTCTTCTCTCTCTTAATCTCTCTCTCTCTTTCTCTCTCTCTCTCTCTCTCTCTCTCTCTCTCTTTCTCTCTCTCTCTCTCTCCTACTTTCTCTCCCTCCTTTCTTTTCTCTCTTAATCTAGTGCTATCTCTCACACACACACTCTCTCTCTCCTCTCTCTCTCTAGCTCTCTTTCTCTCTATCTCTCTTTTCAAATTTAGAACACAAATTTCGATAAGAAATTAATTCAAATAGAACTCAAAAACTTTAACAATAAACTAATTGAAAAAGAATTGTAAGTAAAGAAAAAGAATTACAAGAATTTTAAGAAATAGAACTCAAAAACTTTAACAAGAAACTAATTGAAAAAGAATTGTAAGTAAAGAAAAAGAATTACAAGACGAATGAAAAAGAATGCAAGTACTTAGAAAAAGTGAAAAAAGTAAGGCTCCGCTTATCCTTTCTCTTCCGCTCTTGGTTGCTTCAATGAAATGAGGAGAGAATGAGAATGAATGAATGGAAAGAAGAGTATATATAAGAAAAACTAGCCCACTCCTCCCACACATAAATTTGAATTTTTAAAAAAGAGAGGGAAATTTGATTTCATTATAAATTTGAATTCAAATTTGTGTTCAACATTCTTCTTATACTTTCTTCTCGTACGTTCCTTTTGAATTCAAATTTGTGTTCAACATTCTTCTTGATACTTTTTTCTCGTAAGTCCCTTTCATTCTTCTTGTAAGTCAAATCTTATTTGTCGCTCTTGATCGTGATAGTAAGTCAAATCTTATTTGTCGCTCTTGCTTGTGATTGTAAGTCAAATCTTATTTGAGCAAGAATCTTATTTGTCGCTCTTGCTCGTGATATTCTATTTTTAGTTGTAAGAATTCAAATTTGTGTTCAACATTCTTCTTGATACTTTCTTCTCGTAAGTCCCTTTCATTCTTTTCCTAAGTCAAATCTTATTTGTTGCTCTTGTAAGAATTCGACCTCTCTCCCTCTACTCCCTTGCTTCTCTCTCCCTCACTCTCTCTCTCTCTCTCCCATACCTTCCCCCCTCACTCTCTCTCTCCCTCCCCTCCCTCCCCTCACCTCTCTCTCCTTCTGCTCCCTCCTCTCCCCTCCCTCTCTCTCTCTCCCTCTCTCTCCCCTCCCTCCTCTCCCCTCTCTCTCCTTCCGCTCCCTCCTCTCCCCTCCCTGCTCTCCCTTTCGCTCTCCCTCCCCTCCCCTCTCTCTCTCCCTTGCCTCCCCTCCCTCCTGTCCTGGCAGCCATGGCTGCCAAGATGCCCCCCCTCCATCCCCTCCCCACCCTTCCACCCTCTCCTTCCCCTCCCTGGGTCCTTGGCGGTGGTGGCTGCCAGAACCCCCCCTCCCTCGACCTCGCCCCTGCACCTCCCTCCCCTTCCCCCCTCCATCCCCTCCTTGGGGTCATGGCGGCCGCGGCCGCTAGAACCCCCCCCTCGCCCCCTCTACCCCCCCTCATTCCCTCCTTGGGGTCTTGGCGGCCGCGGCCGCGAGAACCCCCCCCTCCCTCGACCCCCCTTCCCTCCCCTCCCTCCATCCCCTCCTTGGGGTCCTAGCGGCCGCGGCTGCTAGAACCCCCCCCTCCATCCCCCCTACCCCTCCCTCCCCTCCATCCCCTCCTTGAGGTCCTGGCAGCTGCGGTCGCCAGAACCCCCCCTTCCCTCCCTCGACCCCCTTGCCCTCCCCCCCCTCCATCCCCTCCTTGGGGTCCTGGCAGTCACGGCTGCCAGAACCCCCCCTCCCTCCCTCGACCCTGTCCCCACCCTCCCTCCCCTCCCTCCCCTCCTTGGGGTCCTGGCGATCGTAGACTCCAGAACACCCCCCCTCCCTCCCTCGACCTTGCCCCTTCCCCTCCCTCCCCTCCCCCCCTCCCTTCCTCCCTCAACCCCGCTCCCCTCCCCCCCCCTCCCCCCCTCCATCCCCTCCTTGGGGTCCTGGTGGCTGCGGCCACCAGAACCCCCCCCTCCCTTGACCCCCCTGGCCCCCCCTCCATCCCCTCCTTGGGGTCCTGGCAGCCGCGGCCACCAGAACCCCCCCGCTCCCTCCCTCGACCCCGCCCCCACCCTCCCTCCCCTCCCCCCCCTCCCTCCCCTCCTTGAGGTCCTGGCAGTTGTAGCCGCCAGATCCCCCCCTCCCTCCCTCCCTCCCTCCCCTCCCCTCCCTGCCCTCCTTGGGGTCCTGGCGGCCGTGGTCGCCAAAACCCCCCCTCCCCTCCCCCCCCTCCTTGGGGTCCTAGCGGCCGCGGCTGCTAGAACCCCCCCGCTCCATTCCTCGACCCCGCCCCCACCCTCCCTCCCCTCCCCCCCTCCCTCCCCTCCTTGGGGTCCTGGCGAATGTGGCTGCTAGAACCCCCCCCTTCCCTCCCTCGACCCCGCCCCTGCCCCTCCCTCCCCTCCCCCCCTCCCTCCCTTCCTTGGGGTGGTCCTAGCGGCCGCGGCCACCAGAACCCCCCCTCCCTCGACCCCCCTGGCCCCCCCTCCATCTCCTCCTTGGGGTCTTGGCAGCCGCTGCTGCCAGAACCCCCCCCGCTCCCTCCCTCGACCCCTCCCCTACCCTCCCTCCCCTCCCCCCCCTCCCTCCCCTCCTTGGGGTCCTGGCGACTGCGGCTGCTAGAACCCCCCCCTCCCTGCCTCCCTACCCTCCTTGGGGTCCTGGCGGCTGCGGCTGCTAGAACCCCCCCCCTCCCCTCCCCCCCTCCTTGGGGTCCTAGCGACCGTGGCTGCCAGAACCCCCCCCCCCCGCTCCATCCCTCGACCCCGCCCCTGCCCTCCCTCCCCTCCCCCCCTCCCTCCCCTCCTTGGGGTCCTGGCAGCCATGGCCGCCAGAACCCCCCCCCTTCCCTCCCTTGACCCCACCCTCGCCCCTCCCTCCCCTCCCCCCCTCCCTCCCCTCCTTGGGGTCCTGGCGGCCATGGCCACCAGAACCCCCCCTCCCTCCCTCAACCTTGCTCCTTCCCTCCCCCCCCCTTCTTGGGGTCCTAGTGGCTGCGGCCGCTAGAACCCCCCCACCCCCTCCCTCCCTCAACCCTGCCCCTCGCCCCTCCCTCCCCTCCCCCCCCCTCCATCCCCTCCTTCCCCTGTGAGGGTCCTGGCGGCCGTGGCCGCCAGAACCCCCCCGCCCCTCCCTCCCCTCCACCCCCCCCACCCCTCCCTCCCCTCCATCCCCTCCTTGGGGTCTTAGTAGCCATGGCCGCCAAACCCCCCCTCCCTCCCTCGACCCCGCCCCTCGCTCCCCTCCCCCCCTCCATCCCCTCCTTAGGGTCCTGGCGGTCGCGGCTGCTAGAAACCCCCCGCCCGCTCCCTCCCTCGACCACACCCCCTCCCTCCCTCCACTCCCCCCCTCCCTCCCCTCCTTAGGGTCCTGGCGGCCGTGGCCGCCAGATACCCCCCTCCCTCCCTCGACCCCCCCCCCCCCCCCCGGGCTCCTCCCTCCCTCCTTGGCTCCTCCCTCTCATCCCTCTCCACTTCCCTCTTCCTCCTGGAGGCCGTGGCCTCCAAGGCTTCTCTCCTTCTCTCCAAACTTTCTCTCTCTCTCTAGTTCCTCTCTCTCTTTCTTTCTTTCTCTCTCATCAATTTTTTTTAAAAAAATTTAGATAAAGAATTAATCAAAAAAATATGTAAGTATCTGGAAAAAGTTTGTAAGTTTGCTCTTTCTTGCTTTCTTGCTCTTCCTTCCTTGCTTTCTTGCTCGTCCTTGCTTTCTTGCTTCAATGAATGAAATGAGGGGAGAATGAATGAAGAAGGAAGACTATATATAAGAAAAATTAGGTTTTCCTCCTCCTCTCCTATTGGCTTTCCATTCCTCCCCTCTCTCCTATTGGCTTTTCATTTCTCCCCTCTCCCATTGGACCCCCATCCCTCATCCCAATCTTCCATTGGCCCTCCCCCCATCCATTTCTTCTTCCTCCCCCATTGCCACCACTCCCATCCCACATTTCTATTGAGATATCGAGCTCCACTCGCGATATGCTAGGGTGATCGTTGTGCATTTATGTCACCGACTTGTTAGCTGCAGATGCGGTTGGTACACCGCCCACGAATAATAGCTGGATGACAGCTATCCTTATCTACTCTAGTTCGTGGCTCAGTTAGTATGCCACCTTAGTTAGTTGAGTTTGGTTTGACACCCACATATAGGGTTCTTCTATTTCTTTATACTAGAGTTCTTTTGGCTTTCACAACTAAGAAGAGGAAAACTGTTTTCAGCCTCCACCTGTGTGTGTATTCCCCCATTGTGTATGTGAGAAAGCCGCAAGTGAGACTCCTTCCCTCTCTCCCACTATCTTCACATGGTATCAGAGCCTTGTTCATGGTAAGGAGCTCAAGAAAGCAAACCAGGTTCGCAATGTCCTGGTAAGAGGACCAGTGTTGCTTTCCTATTTCGAGTTTGGGAGCAAATCTCTACGCGTAGCACAGCCAGAAGTGCAAGAGTGCACTGTCTCAAATTGAGACACCCTTCACGGTGTGGCAAGAGCGCAGTATATTTCGAGGCCATTTTGGGGCCCGTTTTGAAGGCAAAAGTTCTTCGCAGGCACTCAAAAAAAGGCCTTGTTTTTGTTGTGTGACCACTGCTCTGCTGGTCGGTGAAAAGTTGCCACAGAAACTGCATCGTATGCCTGTGTGCAGAGATATTGGGAGTTGTAGAATCATGCTTGTTGCCTGTTGATGCAAAATCGTCACTAGGAAGTGACTGTGTGATTAAATACCACTTTCGTCAGTTTTGCAGATCTACCGTGTGAGGCAAAAGCTGTGTTTTTCTGCAGTGACAGAATATTTTGCAGTGTTCTGTAATGGCGTCTGATTCTCTTTCACAGATTGTCACTGAAAAGCTTGACAAGAACAACTTCCAGGCATGGAAGTTTAGAATGATGAATTTCCTTATGGGAAAAGGCTATTGGGAGTTCATTACAGGAAATGAAGAAGAACCAGTTCTTCCTAATGTTCCTAATCAACAGGAAATGCAGGCATTTAAAGGATAGCATGAGAGAGCCAAAAAAGTTATGTACTGGCTGTCTATCAGTATTTCGGATTCTATGATTGTGCATATTCAAGATGCAAGTATGCCAAAGGAGGCATGGGATACTTTGGCAAATATGTACAGCACAAATACACAAGCCAGGAAAATGCAGCTCAAACAGGAGTTGCACAATGTGCAGAGAGAAAATTTGAGCATCAATGACTACCACATGAAGGTGAAGAAAATTGCAGATGCACTTGCTTCCATTGGGTTGCTAGTGGAAGATGATGATCTAGTTTTTGTGACCTTGAATGGTCTAGGAAAGGATTATGCACAGCTCCGGACATCCATTGCCGTCCGTGAAAAATTTCCTAATTTTGAAGAGTTGTTTGCTCTTCTAATTTCTGAAGAGCAGAGAAATGGGGGTGCATCTTCTTCAGGAGGAACTTCAAAAGAAACTGTCTTCTACTCCAATGCTGGAAGAGGTAGAGGCAGAGGTAGAGGAGGCCGATCTGCAGGCCATGGTAGAAATCAAAATATGCAGCAAACTCAAGAAAACCAGTCCTATGGAGGAGGACGTGGGAACTCTAGAGGCAGGGGGAGCCAAAGAGGCCATGGTGGATGGCAGAGAGGCCAAAATGCAAACAACAATGTTGAATGCTACTACTGTGGTAAAATGGGTCATACGGCTAAGGACTGCTATAAAAAGCAGAATGACATTATGAATGGAAAATTGCAGCAAGGCAATTATGCATCTTCTACTAGATAGGGCGATGACAAAAATGAGCATCTATTTATGGTGCAGCACATGACCAATTCTGTGACAAGTGCAGAAGAACGAAATGATGTGTGGTATGTTGACTCAGGTGCATCAAACCACATGACAGGTCATGCAGAGTGGATGCAGGATGCAAGGAAAATGGAAAATCCAGGATTTGTGGAGACTGGTGATGATACTGCACATCCTATTGTGCAGATTGGTAAAATTCCTTTGTCTATGCAGGATGGGAAAAAGAAATACCTGTCTGATGTATTTCATGTCCTGAACATCACTAAGAACCTAGTTTCTGTTGGTCAAATGGTTGAGCAGGGCTTGCAGTTCAGATTTAATCCTCATGGATGCTTTGTTGAGGATATGAAAAATAACGGTTGCTTGATAGCAAAAGGAAAGAAGAAGGGCAGGATGTTTACGTTGGATGTGGACATGCCTGAATTGAGTGCAGCAATGTTTGCACATGGGACCGGTGTAGTTGCAGATATTGATATCTGGCATAAACGCATTGGTCATGTTAATATACAGTGACTTAAATCAATGCAAGCCCAAAATATTGTTGCAGGATTGCCTAAATTCAAGGTTGCAGAAATGCATAAGGTTTGTGAAGCCTGTCAATTTGGAAAACAAGCAAGGAAACCATTTCCTTGGCATGTTCAAGAGAGTAAAAAGCCATTGGAATTAATCCACTCTGATGTGTGGACTACTAAAGCTGCATCTATTGGAGGCTGTCACTATTTTGTCACTTTTATTGATGACTTCTGCAGAAAAGTTTGGGTGTATTTTATGAAAAAGAAAAGTGAAGTGTTTGGGCACTTCAAAGCTTTTAAAGCTATGGTTGAAAAAGAAATAGGCCTGCAAATAAAATGCCTAAGGTTAGATGGAGGGGGAGAGTACCTCTCAAATGAGTTTGCAAGGTTCCTGTAGGAGCATGGCATAAAGCAGCAATATTCATGCAGTCATACCCCACAGCAAAATGGACTTGCAGAAAGGAAAAACAAGCATATTGGAGAGGTATCTAGGGCCATGCTAAATGAGAAAGATCTACCAGATTATTATTGGGCTGAAGCAGTTGCTACAACAGTTTACATAATGAACAGGACTCCCACTGTAGCAATACATGGCATGACGCAAGAGGAGATGTATACTAGTAGGAAACTAGACATTTCTCATTTGAAAATTTTTGGTTGCATTGCCTATGTTCATGTGCCAGATGAGTTGAGGTCCAAGTTGGATCCAAAAGCTAAGAAGTGCGTCTTTATTGGTTATTCTCTGTAGCAGAAAGGGTATAAATGCTATAACCCTTCTACTCGTAAGTTTACAGTGAGCAGAGATGTTGTCTTTGATGAGATGAGTAGCTGGTATAAACCAGTAAATGTGATGATTGATGTAGATGCACGAAATGGTAATGTTGCACAGAATTCAATGCAGCAGTCACAAAATATCAGTGGACCTGTAGTGTCCTCTAGCAGTGGTTCACATACTTCACCATGGATAGGTAGATTGAGATCAGGAGAATCTCCTCAAAGCAATGCAGATAGTGGTATGCACGTATCACGAAAAGGAAAAGAGAAGGTAGATCAGCCCATGTTTGATGTGAATGCACGTCACTCTTATGTGAATGGTGAATCCAGTGGCTTAGAACAGAGCATTGATGATGAGTTGGGTATTCCTTTTGTTATTACACCTGGAGTAAGGAAGATCAGGGATGTTTTGAGAGCACCTGGAAGTGAGCCTATTTTGCATAGGTCTACCAGAGCTAGGTATCCTATGGATAGGCTAAAATATGATGGATTTATAGCATTCACTATGCCTATATGGTCAAAGTGATACAGGAACCAGAACCCACTTCTTTTGAACAAGCCATGGGAAATGAAAAATGGGAGAAACCCATGGATGAGAAAATGGATGCCTTGGAAGCAAATGCTACATGGGAATTGGTGCCTTTGCCTAAAGACAAGAATGCAATTCACTGTAAGTGGGTTTATAAGATCAAGCACAATGCAGATGGTTCTGTGAACAGATACAAGGCAAGATTAGTTGTCAAGGGGTATGCACAGACATACGACATTGATTATGAAGAAACATTCAGTCCGGTTACAAGGATGGCAGCTGTAAGAGCAGTCATTGCTATGGCTGCATCAAAGGGATGGTCTTTACACCAGATGGATGTAAAGAATGCCTTCTTGCATTGTGATTTGCAAGAAGAGGTCTTTATGGAGCAGCCACTAGGTTATGTTCATGCTATTCATCCTGAGTTTGTTTGCAGGTTGAAGAAAGCCTTGTATGGCTTGAAGCAAGCACCTAGAGCATGGTCTGACAAGATAGGACAGTATCTTGTTACTATTGGCTTTCAGATTTCCAAGGCAGATTTCTCACTCTATGTGAGAAAAACAGATAAAGGTATTATGCTGCTTGTCATTTATGTTGATGATTTGATCATCACAGGTGATAGTGATGAAGATATCCTTCATGTGAAAATGCTATTGAAGCAAAAGTTTGAGATGAAGGATTTGGGAGAGCTGCATTATTTCTTGGGCATTGAGGTGATTAGATCACCAAGTGGGATACAGCTCTTGCAGAGGTAGTATGGATTGGACATGCTATCCAAATATGGGATGATAGGCTGTAAGCCTATTTCAGTTCCTTTGGAGCAGAATGTGAAGCTGAGCACAGATGCAAGTGAGCTTCTAGAAGACCCTACTATGTACAGACGCATAGTAGGAAGTTTGATTTATATGACTATTACCAGGCCAGATTTAAGCTATGCTGTTGGATTGGTAAGTCAGTTTATGCAGGCTCCAAGGAAACCGCATTTGGATGCGACTAGACGCATACTCAAGTATGTGAAATCTACATTATAGTATGGACTATTTTATGAGGTTGGGGTTTAAATACAGTTGCATGGATACACTGATGCTGATTGGGCTGGTAGTACTTCTGATAGACGATCTACCAGTGGATATGTGTTCTCTTTTGGGAGTGCTGCAGTCACCTGGAGCAGCAAGAAACAGCCTACAGTTGCCTTGTCGAGCACAGAGGCTGAGTACAGGGGTGCAGCAATGGCTACATGTGAGGTAGCTTGGTTGCATAAGCTACTTTATGATATGCATCAGTCTACAGATGGGCCATTTGTCATTTATTGTGACAACATGAGCAGTATACACTTGGCAAATGACCCAGTCTATCATGCTAGAACAAAGCACATTGAGGTGCATTGTCACTATGTGTGGGAGAAGATTTTACTAGGTCTTATTGATCTAGTTTATGTCAGCATGGAGGATCAAGTAGCTGACATATTCACGAAGGCATTGGGCACAGAGAAGCTGCGCAAGTTCAGAGACCTACTTGGTGTGTAAGGATTGGGATTGAGCTCGAGGGGGAGTGTTGAGATATCGAGCTCCACTCACGATATGCCAAGGTGATTGTTGTGCATTTATGTCACCGACTTGTTAGCTGCAGATGTGGTTGGTACACCACCCACGAATAATAGCTGGATGACAGCTATCCTTATCTACTCTAGTTCGTGGCTCAGTTAGAATGCCACCTTAGTTAGTTGAGTTTGGTTTGAGACCCACATATCGGGTTCTTCTATTTCTTTATACTAGAGTTCTTTTGGCTTTCACAACTAAGAAGAGGAAAACTATTTTCAGCCTCCACCTGTGTGTGTATTCCCCCATTGTGTATGTGAGAAAGCTGCAAGTGAGACTCCTTCCCTTTCTCCCACTATCTTCACAATTTCCACCACGTCCCATACTCCTCCCATTTCCCAAAATCCCGTATTTCCCCATCTCACCCTCCTCTTTTTCATCCCCCATTAACTCCCCTCACTCATTTCACTCCCTTATTATCCTACTCCCCTATTACCTCCCCCTCTCCCATTCCATTCTTCCCTCCCCACTCTCACTTCCACTTCCCATTACTCACTTGCCATTTGAAAACTATTAATATATTATTATACTATTTTTTATACTTATTATCATACACCCCTATTACTTCCCTCTCCCATTCCACTCCTCCCTCCTCACTCCCACTTCCACTTCCCATTACTCACTTGCTATACACATTTGCAAACTATTAATATATTATTATATGATTTTTTATACTATTTGCAAACTTACATGTGGGCAAAATCACAGGTGTCAAAGCGATCCTATTGTGGTCATACAACAACTGTGCTTTTATTCAAGGGCGTATTTATCCTCATCAACAAGCTTATTTTAGCTTTTATTTTGACACAATACTGAAGGTATGAAGTGCATAATTTGTGCACTAGGTGTTTACTTTGTTGTATCAAAATTGTTTGCCACACACACTCACATACACATACCGAGAATTTCCTAATATTATCACATCTACATTTCTCCGATGGGCAAAAACCTTTGTACACGCCTCAACCTAGGTCGTATTGACTTGCATACAAAGTGGTGCACCCATCCCATAAGTACTTGTTCGGATAACACACCTCCAAACTAACCTCCAAACGTATTTTATGACGATTGTGCATAACACTAGGAACAAAATGGTGTATAATGTGCGATCAACTATGCAAAGCATATCCAATGGACATAAGACTTTGCATGTTCCTCAACCTAGGAAGTACTGACTTGTGTGCAAAGTGGCATCCCCATCCGATAAGTACTTGTTTGAAAAATACACCTAGGATCATGTTTTTTGACGGTTGTACATGACACCAAGGCAAAAACGGTATTTAATACTCAATCTACCATGTAAAGCATATCCAATGGGCACAATACTTTGCACGTGCCTCAAAAGTGGTGGTATGGTATTACATGCAAAGTGGAATGCCCATTCAATAAGTACTTGGTATGATAATACACCTAAGAGCGTGTTCTTTGACAGATGTGCATAACACTAGGGGGAAAACGGTGTATAATGTGTGATCTCCCATGCAAAGCATAACCGATAGACACAATACTGTGGACGCACATCAACCTAGTTGAAATTAACTTTCTTGCAAAGTGGCTCCCCCATTTGACAAGTACTTTTTAGAATATCACACCTAGTTTGATCGGATAACATACCTAGCAGCGTGTTTTTTTACGGATGTGCATGACACTAGAGCAAAAATAGTATTTAATGCTCGATCGACCATGCAAAGGACATCTAATGGGCACAACACTTTTCCTACACCACAACCTAGGTGGTATTGAAATGTTCTCATAGAGGCACACCCATCCGATAAGTACTTGGTCAGATAACACACCTAAGGGTGTGTTTTTTTGTGGATGTGCATATCACTAGGGAAAAAACGGTATATAATGCATGATCGACCATCCAAAGCATATCCGATGGTGAAAATACTTTGTATGCACCTCAACGTAGTTGAAACGGACTTGCGTGCAAAGTGGAGCCCCCATCCAATAAGTACTTGTTTGATTAACACACCTAGGACCGTGTTTTTTCATGGTTGTGCATTACACTAAGGCAAAAACGGTGTTTTATGCTTGATCGACAATGCAAAGCATATCTGATGGGCACAATACTTTGCACATACCTTCAATTAGGTGTAATTTACTTACATGCAAATTGGCATTCCCATCCCATAAGTGCTTGATCGGATAACATACCTAGCAGCGTGTTTTTTTACGGATGTGCATGACACTAGAGCAAAAATATTATTTAATGCTCGATCAACCATACAAAGGATATCTGATGGGCACAAAACTTTTCCTATGCCTTAAAATTGGTGGTATTGAAATTTTCTCAAAGAGGCACACCATTCCGATAAGTACTTGGTCAGATAACACACCTAAGGGCGTGTTTTTTTACGGATGTGCATATCACTAGGCGAAAAACGATGTATAATGCATGATCGGCCATGCAAAGCATATTCGATGGTCACAATACTTTGCACACACCTCAACCTAGTTGAAAGATACTTGCGTGCAAAGTGGAGCCCCCATCTCATAAGTACTTGTTCGAATAACACACCTAGGACCGTGTTTTTTTATGGTTGTGCATTACACTAAGGCAAAAACGGTGTTTTATGCTTGATCGACAATGCAAAGCATATCCGATGGGCACAATACTTTGCACACACCTTCAAATAGGTGGAATTGAATTACATGCAAAGTGACATTTCCATCGCATAAGTACTTGATCGGATAACATGCCTAGCAGCATGTTTTTTTACGGATGTGCATGACACTAAGGCAAAAATGGTATTTAATGCTCGATCGACCATGCAAAGCATATCCCATGGGCACAATACTTTTCCTAGGCCTTGACCTAGGTGGTATTGAAATGTTCTCAAAGCTGCACACCCATCCGAGAAGTACTTGGTCAGATAACATACCTAAGGGCGTGTTTTTTTGCCGATGTGCATATCACTACCGGAAAAACATTGTATAATGTGTAATCGACCATGCAGAGCATATCCAATGGTGACAATACTTTGCACGCATCTCAACCTAGTTGAAACAGACTTGTGTGCAAAGTGGAGCCCCCATCCAATAAGTACTTCTTTGATTAACACACCTAGGACCGTATTTTTTCATGGTTGTGCATGACACTAAGGCAAAAACGGTGTTTTATGCTTGATCGACAATGCAAAGCATATCCGATGGGCACAATACATTGCACACACCTTCAACTAGGTGGAATTGAGTTACATGCAAAGTGGCACTCCCATCCCATAAGTGCTTGATCAGATAACATACTTAGCAGCATGTTTTTTTACGGATGTGCATGACACTAGAGTAAAAATAGTATTTAATGCTTGATCAACCATGCAAAGGATATCCTATCGGCACAAAGCTTTTCCTACACCTCAAACTAGGTAGTATTAAAATGTTCTCAAAGAGGCACACCCATCCGATTAATACTTGGTTAGATAACAGACCTAAGGGCATGTTTTTTTGCGGATGTGGATATCATGAGGGGAAAAACGGTGTATAATGCGTGATGGACCATGTAAAGCAAATCTGATGGTGACAATAATTTGCACGCACCTTAACATAGTTGAAAGGGACTTGCGTGCAAAGTGGAGCCCCCATCCGATAAGTACTTGTTTGAATAACACTCCTAGGGCCGTGTTTTTATATGGTTGTGCATGACACTAAGGCAAAAACGGTGTTTTATGCTTGATCGACAATGCAAAGCATATCTGATGGGCACAATACCTTGCACACACCTTCAACTAGGTGGAATTGACTTACATGCAAAGTGGCATTCCCATGTCATAAGTACTTGATTGGATAACACACCTAGCAGTGTGTTTTTTTACAGATGTGCATGACATTAAGGCAAAAATGGTATTTAATGCTTGATCGACCACGCAAAGCATATCCGATGGGCACAATACTTTTACTACACCTTAATCTAGGTGGTATTGAAATGTTCTCAAAGAGGCACATCCATCTGATAAGTACTTGGTCAGATAACATACCTAAGGGCATGTTTTTTTGCGGATGTGCATATCACTACGGGAAAAACATTGTATAATAATGTAATCGACCACGTAGAGCATATCCGATGGTGACAATACTTTGCACGCATCTCAACCTAGTTAAAACGGACTTGCATGCAAACTGGAGGCCCCATCCGATAAGTAGTTATTTGATTAACACACTTAGGACCGTGTTTTTTCATGGTTGTGCATGACACTAAGCCAAAAACGGTATTTTATGCTTGATCGACAATGCAAAGCATATCCGATGGGCACAATAATTTGCACACACCTTCAACTAGTTGGAATTAACTTATATGCAAAGTGGAAAATCCATCCCATAAGTGCTTCATCGGATAACATACCTAGCAGCGTGTGTTTTTTTACGGATGTGCATGACACTAGAGCAAAAATAGTATTTAATGCTCGATCGACCATGCAAAGGATATCTGATGGGAACAACACTTTTCCTACACCTCAACCTAGGTGGTATTGAAATGTTCTCAAAGAGGCACACCCATCCGATAAGTACTTGGTCAAATAACACACCTAAGGGCGTGTTTTTTTGCGGAAGTGCATATCACCAGGGAAAAAACGGTGTATAATGCGTGATCGACCATGCAAAGCATATCCCATGGTGACAATAATTTGCACGCACCTCAACATAGTGGAAATGGACTTGTGTGCAAAGTGGAGCCCCCATCCGATAAGTACTTGTTTGAATAACACACCTAGGGCTGTGTTTTTATATGGTTGTGCATGACACTAAGGCAAAAACGGTATTTTATGCTTGATCCACAATGCAAATCATATCCAATGGGCACAATACTTTCCACACACCTTTAACTAGGTGGAATTGACTTACATGCAAAGTGGCATGCCCATCCCATAAGTGCTTGATCGGATAACATACCTAGCATCGTGATTTCTTACGAATGTGCATGACACTAGAGCAAAAATAGTATTCCATGCTTGATCGACCATGCAAAGGATATCCGATGGGCACAACACTTTTCGTATGACTCAACCTAGGTGGTATTGAAATGTTCTCAAAGAGGCACACCCATCCGATAAGTACTTGGTCAGATAACACACCTAAGGGCATGTTTTTTTGCAGATGTGCATATCACTAGGGAAAAAACGATGTATAATGCATGATAGGCCATGCAAAGCATATCCGATGGTCACAATACTTTGCACGCACCTCAACCTAGTTGAAAGATACTTGCATGCAAAGTGGATCCCCCATCTGATAAGTACTTGTTTGAATAACACACCTAGGACTGTGTTTTCTTATGGTTGTGCATTATGCTAAGGCAAAAGCAGTGTTTTATGCTTGATCGACAATGCAAAACATATCCGATGGGCACAACACTTTGCACACACCTTCAACTAGGTGGAATTGAATTACATGCAAAGTGGCATTCCCATCACATAAGTATTTGATCGCATAACACACCTAGCAGCGTGTTTTTTTACAGATGTGCATGACACTAAGGCAAGAATGGTATTTAATGCTCGATCGACCATGCAAAGCATATCCCATGGGAACTACACCTTGACCTAGGTGGTATTGAAATGTTCTCAAAGCCACACACCCATTCGACAAGTACTTGGTCAGATAACATACCTAAGGGCATGTTTTTTCGCCAATGTGCATATCAATACCAGAAAAACATTGTATAATGTGTAATCGACCATACAGAGCATATCCGATGGTGACAATACTTTGCATGCATTTCAACCTAGTTTAGATGGTCTTGTGTGCAAAGTGGAGCCCCCATCCGATAAGTACTTCTTTGATTAACACACCTAGGACTGTGTTTTTTCATGGTTGTGCATGACACTAAGGCAAAAATGTTGTTTTATGCTTGATCGACAATGCAAAGCATATCCGATGGGCACAATACTTTGCACACACCTTCAACTAGTGGAATTGACTTACATGCAAAGTGGCACTGACATACAAAGGATATCTGATGGGCACAAAACTTTTCCTATGCCTCAACCTAGGTGGTATTGAAATGTTCTCAAAGAGGCAGACCCATCTGATAAGTACTTGGACAGATAACACATGTAAGGGCATGTTTTTTTGTGGATGTGCATATCACTAGGGAAAAAACGATGTATAATGCATAATCGACCATGTAAATCATATCCGATGGTGACAATACTTTGCACGCACCTCAATGCAATTGAAAGGGACTTGTGTGCAAAGTGGAGCCCTCATCCGATAAGTACTTCTTTGAATAACACTCCTAGGGCCGTGTTTTTATATGGTTGTGCATGACACTAAGGCAAAAACGGTGTTTTATGCTTGATTGACAATGCAAAGCATATCCGATGGGCACAACACCTTGCACACACCTTCAACTAGGTGGAATTGACTTACATGCAAAGTGGCATTCCCATGTCATAAGTACTTGATTGGATAACACACCTAGCAGCGTGTTTTTTTACGGATGTGCATGACACTAAGGGAAAAGTGGTATTTAATGCTCGATCGAGCATGCAAAGCATATCCGATGGGCATAATACTTTTCCTACACCTTAACCTAGGTGGTATTGAAACGTTCTCAAGGAGACACACCCATCTGATAAGTACTTGGTCAGATAACATACCTAAGGGCGTGTTTTTTGCAGATGTGCATATCACTACGGGAAAAACGTTGTATAATGCATAATCGACCATGCAGAGAATATACAATGGTGATAATACTTTGCATGCATCTCAACCTAGTTAAAACATACTTGCGTGCAAACTAGAGCCCCCATTTGATAAGTACTTGTTTGATTAACACAGCTAGGACCGTGTTTTTTCATGGTTGTGCATAACACTAAGGCGAAAATGGTGTTTTAGGCTTGATCGACAATGCAAAGCAAATTTGATGGGCACAATACTTTGCACACACCTTCAACTAGGTGGAATTGACTTACATGCAAAGTGGCATGCCCATCCCATAAGTGCTTGATCGAATAACATACTAGCAGTGTGATTTTTTATGGATGTGCATGACAGTAAGGCAAAAATGGTATATTTAATGCTCGATTTACCATGCAAAGCATATCCGATGGGCACAACACCTTTCCTACAACTCAAACTAGGTGGTATTGAAATGTTCTCAAAGAGGCACACCCATCCGATAAGTACTTAGTTGGATAACACACCTAAGGGCATGTTTGTTTGCGGATGCGGAAATCACTAGGGGAAAAACGGTGTATAATGCATGATCGCTCATGCAAAGCATATCTGATGGTGACAATACTTTGCACACACGTCAAACTAGTTGAAAGGGACTTGTGTGCAAAGTGGAGCCCCCATCCGATAAGTACTTAAGTGAATAACACACCTAGGACTGTGTTTTTATATGGTTGTGCATGACACTAAGGCAAAAACGGTGTTTTATGCTTGATCCACAATGCAAAGCATATTCGATGGGCACAATACTTTGCACACACCTTCAACTATGTGGAATTGAATTACATGCAAAGTGGCATTCCCATCGCACAAGTACTTGATCGGATAACACACCTAGGAGCGTGTTTTTTTATGGATGTGTATGACACTAAGGCAAAAATGGTATTTAATGCTCGATCGACCATGCAAAGCATATCCGATGGGCACAATACTTTTCCTATGCCTTAACCTAGGTGGTATTAAAATTTTCTCAAAGAGACACACCCATCCGATAAGTACTTGGTCAGATAACATACTAAGGGCGTGTTTTTTTGCTGATGTGCATATCACTACCGAAAAAATATTGTATAATGCGTAATCAACCATGCAGAGCATATCCGATGGTGACAATACTTTGCACGCATCTGAACCTAGTTGAAATTAACTTGCGTGCAAAGTGGAGCCCCCATTCGATAAGTACTTATTTGATTAACACACCTAGGACCGTGTTTTTTTATGGTTGTGCATGACACTAAGGCAAAAATGGTGTTTTATGCTTGATCGAGAATGCAAAGCATATCTGATGGGCACAATACTTTGCACACACCTTCAACTAGGTGGAATTGACTTACATGCAAAGTGGCAGACGGGTCCCATAAGTGCTTGATCAGATAAGATACCTAGCAGTGTGCTTTTTTCAGATGTGCATGATGCTAGAGCAAAAATAGTATTTAATGCTCGATCGACCATGCAAAGGATATCCGATGGGCACAACACTTTTTCTACGCCTCAACCTAGGTGGTATTGAAATTTTCTAAAAGAGAAACACCCATCTGATAAGTACTTGGTCAGATAACACACCTAAGGGCGTGTTTTTTGCGGATGTGCATATGACTAGGGAAAAGACGGTGTATAATGCGTGATCGGCCATGCAAAGCATATCTAATGGTGACAATACTTTGCACGCACCTCAACCTAGTTGAAACGGACATATGTGCAAAGTGTATCCCCCATCGGATAAGTACTTGTTTGATTAACACACCTAGGACCTTGTTTTTTCATGGTTGTGCATGACACTAAGGCAAAAACGGTGTTTTATGCTTGATCAACAATGCAAAGCATATCCGATGGGCACAATACTTTGCACACACCTTCAACTAAGTGGAATTGACTTACATGCAAAGTGGCACGCCCATCCCATAAGTGCTTTTTGGATAACATACATAGCAGCGTGTTTTTTTACGGATGTGCATGACACTAGAGCAAAAATAGTATTTAATGCTCGATCGACCATGCAAAGGATATCCGATGGGCAAAAAACTTTTCCTATGCCTCAACCTAGGTGGTATTGAAATGTTCTCAAAGAGGCACACCCATCCAATAAGTACTTGGTCAGATAACACACTTAAGGGCGTGTTTTTTTGCGGATGTGCATATCACTAGGGAAAAAACAGTGTATAATGCATGATCGATGATGCAAAGCATATCCAATGGTGACAATAGTTTGCACGCACCTCAACATAGTTAAAACGGTCTTGCGTGCCAAGTGGAGCCCCCATCCGATAAGTACTTGTTTGAATAACACACCTAGGGCTGTGTTTTTATATGGTTGTGCATGACACTAAGGCAAAAACGGTGTTTTATGCTTGATCCACAATGCAAAGCATATCCGATGGGCACAATACTTTGCAGACACCTTCAACTAGGTGGAATTGACTTACAAATGTGCATTCCCATTACATAGTACTTGATCAGATAACACACCCAGCAGCGTGTTTTTTTACAGTTGTGCATGACACTAAGGCAAAAATGGTATTTAATGCTCGATCGACCATGCAAAGCATATCCGATGGGCACAATACTTTTCCTATGCCTTAACCTAGGTGGTATTGAAATGTTCTCAAAGAGGCACACCCATCCTATAAGTACTTGGTCAGATTACATACCTAAGGGCGTGTTTTTTGTAGATGTGCATATCACTACAGGAAAAACGTTGTATAATGCATAATCGACCATGCAGAGCATATCCTATGGTGACAATACTTTGCACATATCTCAACCTAGTTAAAATGGACTTGTGTGCAAGGTGGAGCCCCCATCTGATAAGTACTTATTTGATTGACACACTTAGGACTATGTTTTTTCATGGTTGTGCATGACACTAAGCCAAAAGGGGACGAGCATTTTCTGAGCAAAAACGTACGAGCGATCTGAGCAGTGGACCTTTAGTTAAGTCTAATTTGATACCTTCAATATATATATTTTTTCAATAAACATCATGTGCAAAAAAATAAAGTAAAAATAATATTTCTTCCAAACAATTTATAGTCAAATGGTCTAGAATCTCAGGAAGATTGAATTGAGAGACATGGATAGATTTCTATAAAAGGACCATTCAAACACACCAAAAGGTCACCAAAAACTATAGTGTGGTGAGTAATACATTGTTCATACACAACTCTTAAAGAAGCTGTGGGCAACAAAATACTGTTTATATACATATAGCTATATTGTGTCAAGCAAATGACTATCAAAATGCACCCAAAAAGTCAACACAAGCTACAATGGTCATACAATATTTGTATGCACATATGCAAGTTCCTTTGATATAACCACAAGTAGAGATAAACGCCCTTCTTAGCAAGCAGGTAGAGCTTGGTAGAGTTCTTGCCTACTTAGTGCAGATTGGTGAATGAACATGTGTATCTTCTCATCTAGACCCAAGTATTGCATATAAATGTAATACAGATGTTTGCATGGGATATATCTGTTTTTCCCTTGAGAATGGCCCATAAAGTCCAGACATGTGCATGATGGAAACACTGAAACCACAACATTGTACTTGCTCCCTTTTCTACGTGCTCCTGGAGTGGAAACTAGGTACTCCACATGCTCTCTAGGGACAACTATATTAACATTGTGAACAACACATTCCAAGGAAATAGACTTAGCTATCCTTGTTCTCATTTCACATGTCACCTCAGTTACCCATTCCACAACCATGCCATCCCTTGTGCTCGATCTACTTGTTAAATCAGCAGATTTGGCCCTAGTGCATTGCTTTTTTAATCTAAATCCTCCAGCTACTAATAACCTCATTTCTTCCTCATCCAGGCTTGTCCCCTTCTCAATAGGCCACTCCCTCGGCACCTTAGGTGGTTTTTCTTCAATGCAATTTGATGGTGTCCATGTGTGGTCCATGTTATCCCCACAAAACCAAATCAATTACCTTCGAATGCCTGCTTTGGTGTTGATTCTCCCAAAAAAGCTAGGTGCAGGAACACCTCTCTTTCCCATCCTACCCTTGTGATCTATCAATTTGTGGCATTTGATTCCTTTGTCCCCTAAGTATCCTTGACACCTCACCTCACTACCTGCATTAGTTCTTCTTATAGCCCACATAGTCTTGTGTACTACCTCTTCTTCAACATATTGATTTGTTTTCAAGATTGGTGTGGTATTTTGTTTTCTCTTTCTTGGCTGATTTACATACTGGTATTCTGGACGATGTGAATCATTTGCATACACTGCTTCTGAGAAAGATTTTGACCGCTTCCTTCTCACAGTCTTCAAATCACCCATACAATCTTGACCTCCAATAGTTGCATCCACCTTGCTAGCCACCTCATTACTGAGATCAATGAACTTGCATGAGTTGCTCCCTATGTCCCCATAAGAGTGCCTTCGAGATAGCTTTTCCAAACTAGGTCCACAACCCAAGTGTAGTCCCTTTAGATATTCTGTGTATCTTGCAGTTTGCAGCAAAGCACCCGTCATATCTGTCTCACAAGCATTTTTTAGTGTGACATATTTCACTCCCTCATTCGATGCCAACCAACTTCCATGGACTGACTCTGCAAGGTTGGCTCTAGGAACTAAAAACTGGTCAGATCCCTCCATGCCCTATGCCACAACATAGATTAGTTTCCAATAATCAAAAAACAATAAAGTTGTGAATGAAATAACAATAGACCTACCTTGAGAATGTATTCTCCCCAATGAGCCACTCTTGCATGCCACCACACAATCCATGTTTCTAAAATGGAGATGTCCTTCTTATGTGCAAGATGCTTGAACCACAAATGGAGGTTTTTCAACTCGATGTCTGTAGCTTCTTGAGATGGAGCATTCTTCCACTGTCTACACCTTAGCTTGAACTCCTCACGATCAAATGATGGAAGGAACTTAGCATGGTTTTCCAAGCTTTGCTCCCAATGGAATAAGCAAGATCTCTCTTTTTCTTTGAGCACCTTATTGGCATCACCATTGAATACCATTCTAATTGCATGCCAATTTGCTTGTGCCTCATCAGCCATAAACCCTTTAAATTGAGGCTTTGGGAATCCCTCCTTCTCCATGACTCTATTTAACATTTCCCAAAAAAGGATCTGGGCTTCTGTATCCTCAACCTTGAAATCCCCAATAGCAATAGTCTGTAGCTCTTGAACAAAAGGGTTGTAAACATGGCATGCCATTGTATTCCAATCATGCATACGTTTGACAAAATCAAAGCAAACCCAGCACGATCCTAACTCTCCACCTGGCCTCATCTTGTTCACTAGATCAACACCACTACCATGTCCCTTGGTAGACATCTTGAAAACATGACATCTTTCAAATGAAGAAAATTCAAGTTGTCCAGGGAACACCATGCTCTAAAAATAATCATATACACACTTTCTTTTCAGTTGTAAAAGAGCATCATAACCATCTGCAAAGGATCCACTTTCAATTTGGGCCTCCCTTTTCCAACGTGCGAGCCTACAGTTAAGAACATGTAGCATCAAAATCCCATTACTTATTTTTCATAAAAACTTGAGCACTTTTAATCACATTAAAAGGACAAGTATGCACATACCTTCTCTTGTCCAAAGTTGGAGTAATCTTCTCTAGTAATGATGTCAATTCAGCATCACTCATGGCTTTCAGATCATCTTGAATGACGGCATCCAATATTATTTTTTTTGCTAATGTTTTTTGCAAGGCTTTAGGTCTTCCCATCCCATCTCTTTGTATGAGCTTAGTCAACCTAGCCTTAACTTCCTTCACAGCACCTCTAGAACTTCCTTCACCAACGGGATGCAAATGATACCCTGAGTGTATAACACACCTCTTAAATTGTGTATCACCCTTGGGGTGTGGGTAACATAAGAATAGCCTACATGGGCACTCTTGCTCGCAGAAAGGACGAGCACCACAATGCAAACACTTAAGAGTACTATTTTTGCCAACATATGATCTTTGAGGACACACTCGTGAAAGTATCCCTTGCCAATGCTTCTCATTGGCCTCTTTGGTTCTCTCCAAGTAAGGACAAAATATGTTTTTGCATTGTAGATGCCCACCACATCTTCGAATTCTAACTAAACCATCAAATCCTGTCATATTACTTGTTATATCATCCGTCCAAACATGGCTGTCGTATTTGGTTTCTGTCCCCTCAGCACGGTTAGGGAGGTCCGAAGCGGGAAGCTCAAACAAAATATTGCCATCATACTTTACTAGAAGTGCATCAACTTCTTGTATTGTTGTTACAATGTCCATAGCTTTTTTGAGTGCACTTCTTGCAGGAAGGTTTTTCAAGAGAGGAACCAAACTCATGGTCTTATCGGATTGTTCATCTACTTGTTTTTTATCCGACACTTCCTTACTGATTTCTGTCAAAAGCTTTACACCTCTAACAATGAAGGTGGTTCCAAACTGAGTGTCAAGATGAAACAAGGACTCCTCACCTACAAAGGGAACCTCAAAGGACAAGTCGTCACACTTGCTATCAAGTAGTTGATGCAAAGAGATTGAGCTCGGTGAAAGTCCAAATGCTAAGTGAAGGTATTCCCTACTAATGCGTGCAACACCATTAGTTGTTGCAACTTGCAGTGTCTTCGACCTATTGTCATTGGACACAATTGCAAAATCCATGGAGCTTGTGGAACACAATCTCCCTTCCTTCAAGTGAAAGGGAAATTAGTCTTACTAGTTTTGAGATCTATTGCTAGCAAACGAGGCACAAGTGAGTAAGCATGTGAGCAACAGTAGTTCATGCACTTGTCTCCTTTCGAACTCTATATTGACCAACTCTGCACTTGTAGTGCAAAAGCATAGAAAGAGGCCATCATTGTTATTTGATACTAAATCAGCTAGACGATCAAACTCATAATATAACCACATTCATTGCCACCGCCACGTCCCAAGCGCCCACGTTCCAAGCACTCAAGTTGGCACTCTACTCATATAATCAATTCACAACATTCAGTCTGACCGCCCACATTCCAAGCACTCAAGTTGGCACCCCACTTATCATTCATTGAAACTTTCTCTAGGATGGAGAGGATGGGGAGTCATAAAAGAGTCATGTTACTCAAGGTTGATTTTTCCAAGGCTAATGCACACAAAAAAGAACCACTACAACTTAGTTTCGCTAGCGAAACGATATTAGCAGATGCAACTAGCTCAAAGAATGGATGGGAGGTGCTGATAGAAGCTTGGATGGAGGGTTTGTCAATTTCACTACACAAGCAAGTTTCAAGTTTATGGGAGCTGTTGCTTATATCTCTTATAGTTTCGGCGACAAAATTTAAGTAGTATGCTATGGGCATTTTTTAAACCATTTTGAATAGCACTAAAGGGATGTATGCTATATGTGTTCTTATCAATTATGTTAATAGATTGTGTAGGCTAAGGCTAATGACTCTTTGCGATTGACAAGTACTAGATGCACCGAGTAGTATCCAATGCCCAAAGGAATAAGGGCCAAATTAGGACTCTCAATCATATAATATTTTAAAATCTCATGCCCAATGTTTTGAGCAATGAAAAATATCAAAATGTCAGTACTTTACTTTAAACAATGGAAAACATCATCTTTAGGATACCTTTGCCGAAGAGGCCTTAAATGGGTGTGTATCCCTAGTATAATTTTTACTCTAAAATTAATCATACCAAAGGATGGAATAGTTGCGAGAGAAAAATCATGGACATGATGCCATCATTAGATCTAATGAAATAATAGAGCTCAAGAAGGTTAATGGATTGAAGGTGGTAGGAAAAAGTAAAGACATCATAGTTTCGCTGGCGAAACACTATTGGAGGCCATTTCATTTGGAGTTCACAACTATAGTTTCGCTGGCGAAACTAAACGGGGCGGAAAAAATGAAACTAAGCGAAGGAGGAAGGTCGAAGGGAAACGGAAGTGGAAGAAAGGAGGGTGGAGAGGGAGAGGGAGAAGAAGAGGCAGAGGCAGAGAAAGAGGCGAAACTAGTTCAGAGAAAGAGAAGGGGAGGCAGAGCCAGAGAAAGAGGCAGAGAAGACTAGTTTCGTTGGCACTAGTTTCGCTGGCGAAACTAGTGAACACTAGTTTCGCCTAGTGAACACTAGTTTCGCTCGCAAAACTAGTTTCGCTGGCCAGCGAAACTAGTGAACACTAGTTTCATCAGTGAAACTAGTTTCGCTGGCGAAACTAGTTTCGACTCCGGTTGCGCCCATGCCTACGACTCCGGTTCTGCCTACGCCCACGCCTATGCCTTCACTAGTTTCGCTGGCAAAACTAGTGAACACGTAGGCATGGGCGTAGGCGGAACCAGAGTCTACGCCCATGCCTATGCCTAGTTCTTTTTTTGCCTATGCTTCTTGTGAGTGTTATCTCATGCCTTCACTAGTTTCGCCAGTGCCCACACCCACGCTTCTTGCATGCTTCTTTTTTCGCCAAGCTTCTTGCATGCTCTTTTTTCGCTTGCATGCTCTTTTTTCGCTTCTCCACTCACCTAGTTCGCTCTCACTATCTGTTTCCTCTACCATAGCCTCGGCTTCCTTACGCTTGCAAGACATCTTTGCCTTCACTTCGCTGGCTCCTACCTTGTGGCTAGTTCGCAGGTTACCTTGCTGCCATGCAAAGCTGTATACAATGGTTACTCTCTTAACCTTCTATATATTTACCACAGCACACGATTCCTTCCTTATGTCTTCAAGCTTCTTACCTCTAGCATTTAGTACTCTACTTACGTGGACAGTTCGTGCCTACTCATTGTCTGGCTCCCTCTTGCCTTTCGGGAAGTTGCAAGAGGGAGGGTATTTCCTGTCTTCATGGTTCACAGCTCCTTGACATTCTTCTTCTTAGTATGGTTCGGCTCCTTAAGATTGTTTTCTCTTAACTTCTTTGCTCGCTACCTTCATGGTGTCTTGGCATATTTACTAGCGATGGATTTGTTCCTGAGCTCCCTTTCAACCTTCTCTGCCCCACTTCTTTGTGCCTTTGACTGATTCACCATCAAGATTCTTAGGTTGCTCTCATCCACTTCTCTGTCTTCAATATCACTCCTCCACTTCTCCTTCTTCACCCACGCCCACGCCCACGCCTACGCCCACGCCTCCTTCTCGACCCTCCTTCTCTGCCTACTTCTCCTTCTCCTTCTCGACCCTCCTTCTCCTTCTCCTTCTCGACCCTCCTTCTCGACGCCTCCTTCTCGACCCTCCTTCTCGACCCTCCGCCCTCCTTCTCGACCCTCCGCCCCATCACCACCGCCCTCCTTCTCGACCCTCCGCCCCATCTGTAAGTGCTCTCTATCTCGTCTCCTTTGTAAGTGCTCTCTATCTCTCACACTTTGTAATTTTTGTTTTCTTTGTCTTCCTTCTTCGAGCTTCTGCTCCTCCTCGGTCAGCAGTTTCCTCATTGATTTCCCATCAATTTCCTCCCATCTCGCTCCCCTTCTCTCCACAGTTCGTCGGTGTGTCTTCCCCCTGCTTTCAGACACCACCCCATCCACATGAATATCTTATTCGTCTTACACAGCATCATTCCGCCTGAGAAAGAGAGACAGATTCGGTGATAGGCTGACGTTTATGCATTTGGGGTGGTGCTGTTGGAGCTCATGACAGGAAAGCGGCCAGTTCAGTCCTTTGGAGAAGAAAATCTTGTCTCATGGGTAAAGCTTCTCTCATCCTCAAGATCTTTGGAGCTCGCTGATCTCCTGCTCATGGATAGGGATTACTAGGGAACTTCAAGCTTCATCATTGATACGACTCTCCATCTGTGAGACGAGTAAAGGGACTTATCGTTCACCTTTCATTAAGAGGTCGGCAGAAAGTTCTCTTACTCTATGACGAAGAACCACTTACCTATTTATAGTAAGAACAAGTGGCCTCTCGCCTTCATTTCCATTCCTGAGCTATTGATGGACAAGAGTAAAGAAACCTTACGCTGTAATTGTTTAGAGATTTGCATAAGTTTTCCCTTTCTCTATGTAAGTGACAGATTGCTCACGGGCTTGTTCGCAAGGATTAAAGGGAACTAAAGGAGACTCCAGCTTTAGGATGTGCACATAATTTTGTGCTATCTCTGATATGTTCTGCAGATTTTGTCTTGTTTGCTCTTCATAATCTCGCTTTCGCGCAGTGTAAATCCTGAATACTGAGGCACTTCATTGGTTTCAAATCTTTAGGCGAAGGATCCTAACCTAAAGGGCTTGTATACCCCCTCAAAAATGCAAAGAATGCTCTGCATAGCCGCCCTTTGTGTTCATCCGATTGACACTATTCGGCCCTCTAGCAGCAAGGCAATTCCTTAATTACTCTTGACTTGGCATTTTTGACTTATGGCTCATTGGATTGGCTTCTATCTCCAGGGTCCTGCTAAGGTATGTTGTGTATGAGACACAAGATTCAGAGACATTGCATGAGTCACATCACTGCAGGTCTTGAGCCTTATGGAGAAAGAGCAAGATAAGAGTCTGAACCAGTTATTGTGCGAGGCTTATGCCAGCTCCACTGTCTCTTCAAATGGATGATAAATAACTTTCAGAGGATTTGGAGTCCATTTGATGTAAGATGAGCGATGGCGGCACTTTGATTTGGAGAGGGAGAGAGTGCCAGAAGCACTGCCCATTTGTGCTGGGCACAAATGTCTCCTGGCAGAGCCAAAAGGCCTTGTGGTGGCTCGACTCTCCATTTGCACTGAGCGCAAATTGGCAGAACCGAATGGCCCCTTCTCCCTTTGGAGGCTTGACAAGCCTTTGCGCTGGGCGCAAATGAGTGTTGGAAGGACCAAATGCCATATATGGATAGTTTGGCGAAGGGAGGACGGGGCCATTTGCGCAGAGCACAAAAAGCTCAGCCTAGAGCCAAACGGAGCCCAGACTTGGGACAGGCTAGCCAGCATCATGCAAACATATGCATATCTGGCCTTCGAATAAGCATCACGGGAGAAAGGGCAACAATACGAAATTTGGGAATCAGTCTGAATTTCCATGCTTTCTTCTGTTCAGCAGAATTTCTCCCGTGCCTTCACTCTGTCATTTTTCAGATGGTTACACTCTGTCATTTTTCATTTAATCATTTCAAAGATGGTTTCACTATGTCATTTATTTGTTTTTCTTCTTGTGCAGGTGAGCTTATTGAAAGTTGTGCAACAAATGCCTCCAGTAAGTTTGGTTTCTTTTTCTTTTTCTAGTTGCATTTCACCTTTGCATTTTTGCAAATCTTGTAATTGAGTTCTTCAAATGTGTAGAGAAAGAAACGTGATGTGTCTAGTCCTATCACAAGGAAAGGTGGCAAAAGGAAGAAGCAAGAGTCAGAGGTCAAGAATGAACAGAAGGAGCTTGAGCAAGTTGACATTGAAAATGATATTGAGGATCCTGAGGACAACAAGGATAAAACTATAGATGATCCATCCAACAAAGTAGGAGTTAAAGATGATGTGGAGGATATCATTCCAAAGTGTGTTGAGAGACCTTCAGGTGCAGATATTTTAGAGCTTCTTATAGTAACTAAAGAAATTCCACCTCCTCGAATGCCCTTGTGTCGTTGTCTCATAAACCCAGTTGTGCATCAAATTAGGAATGATTTGACCATTTTGAAAAGAGCATTTGAAATAGAGGGATACATTCCGACAAAAGGATCTTTTATTCTATCTATCAAAATGCCTGATGGGTCTTCCAAGGATGTTGATGATGTCACAAGAGAACGTTGGGACAAGAATTGGAGCTTAGTTAATGATGAGTTTGAATCAGAGATAATTGGCACACCATGGAGCTTTCTATCGAACAAAATGTTCTTCGTGTGGGAAGGAAATCATCGTACGGCATCTTGGATGGAAAGCATAGAAGAGATTTACACAAATATCAAGTCTAGACACATTAGAGTGCAAGCTCAAATTATTGAACCGGAAGCAAAGGATGAGCTTAAGCTTGTTGCTGCTCTGCAAAGATTTAACTTCAAGCCTTGTTGTTTATGTTTACTATATTGAGATGGTAAGTGCTTGTAAATGAAACCAATTTTGATCCATTTAAGTCAATGGTTGCAGGCTTAATGAAGATGCAATTGTTGTTACTAATCTCAAGGATTATTTGTACCACACAAGCACACTCGTATTTTGTGATGCTCAATATTTTACTCAGGATTTTAGTGAGGAGGAGAAAAAAGCTATTGAGTTGGCAAGACAGAAAGAGGTTGGAAGTGGACGAAGGGTGTGGTATCCCCTCACCCAAACTATTCTTGGGAGGATGGTATTTGCTGTAAGTATTAGTTCTTTAGTTTATATATTTTCTTTTTTTGTGACTTTGCTTTGTGTTCCAATAACATTATGATGAGATTATCTGTTTATGTTGAAAGGGGAAATGGAAATCAGATTTTGAGGCTCAATGCAAGAAATTGCATTCTTCCATGCCAAAGGATGAGAGAGAGTCCAAGATTCATGAGATTAAAAAGACTGTGGGAGCAACATATCGAAGAAAAATTACACGGGTAAGTTTTCAATTTACCAAATTTTGTATTTATAGATCACAAATTTGAATTTGTAGTCCACAAAATTCTACGTTTTATATCTCAGATATTTGAATTTATAGTTTGCAAATTTGAATTTATAGTTTTCAAATTCTAATTTTACAACTCATAAACCTTAATATATGGTTTGTTGTGTGTATCAAAGTCTCTTCTAAAACTTTACTATTTGGCAGATGCTTTCAATAGTCAATCCTTCCCATGGCAAGGAGTGGTTTAATATCCTTTGGAATTTACCATTTGAGGATACATCAATGAAGATCACTTTGGAGAAGCTTTACCAAGTATCAATTGCAACCTGTTTTAAGGCAAAGCAACTATCTATTCTTTCTCTTCTTGGTGCAGATGACAATCTAAAGGAGAGTTATGGGATGCCTATGACTGACCATGGTTTCATACCTTGGCTTGCAAAAGAAGTATGGATGGACCATGTGTTGGCAGATGCTGGGTGATTGCTTGACCAAGTGATGAAATCATCAAGCATTGAGGGTGCAGCTACACTTCCAGACAGTCCTTCTATTCTGGAATACTTTGATGGCATTATAGTGAGACACAGGCCTTTTTTTTTTGAGCCTTTTGCTTCATTGATGACAGTTGCTGTTGTTCCATCCAAGTAAGTTGATCTTACAAATGCCAGAGACGATTGGTTTACAGGTGCATTTTGGCTTTCGTTTTCAATGGAAAGATATCTTTGTAATACCTTGCATTCTCTTATATTATCCTAAAAATCATTTAGGTATCTCCATTATCTGGCTGCAAATAAGAGTCTTAAGGTGGTACCATCCATTTGCAAGGCTTGGACTATGCTTGCACCTGCTACTTATTGCATGTACACCTCTCATATTTTTAGAGAGAATAAGCATAAGGATGGTCATATATTGCTTACGGAGTGGGAAAGGAAGCACTGCCCTTGGTGGATTGAGATGAAGGCTGGAACATTTATCGAGGAAGAGAAGGAAACTTATGATCGCCATTTAAAAGGTGAGTGCAAGTCAAACTCGGGTTCGTCGGGCAACATGGATGAGGCACAAAAGAAGAGGCTTGAAGAGGAGCAAAAAGCAATAGTAGAAAAACAAAAGGCAAGTCATGTGACTCCAAATAACAAATGAGGTGGAAGACCTAAACCAACGGGCACTTCTAACACAGGTCTATTTTCTTATAACTCTTTCTTTCATGTTTCGAAGTGATTAGAAGCTTCCTACAAATTTAATTTAGGATTCTTTGTTATTGTAGACAATGATCCACGAAAGGAGGAGTCTCTTCTTAGCAAGAAAGTGTGTAATACGGATATGGTTTATGTTCCTTTGTCCACTTTCTCATCATTTGCAACTCGTATCTCACAAGAAAACTACAAAGTTTGGGAGTATGATTATGTATCACTTGGAAAAGAAGTTAAGCAATACAAGTACGATGGGGCTTTTCAAATCATAAGAGATTTTTACCATGAACTTGGTGGCATGAAGAAGTCACGCAATGGAAAAAATGCTGCATGGAGTGTGGATTTTTGCTTGATTGACCTTCCTACAGGATCTATAGTGAGTGGAATCAAGGGTGGAATCCCTGGATGGAACATTCTAAATGAGGAGCATATCTCATGCTCACTTGCTATTGCTTCATCTGTGATGGATGATTATGGATGGACATTGGTGATGTGTTCACCTGTATCCACTTCATTCGTTGAGCGTTTGGCAAGACAAATGAGACTAGAGGTTTCTTGTAGGTGAGCAATATATCACAGTTGATAATGTCTGTTTATGTGAATTGCATTCAGCTATTGGTATCTTATAGTTAGTACATGTAGATGGATCGTGGAGACAGGAGATTGCATTGATGTTGCGGATAATGTTGGCTTTGGTGTCAAGGTATGTCATTTGGCTATTTACATGATTGTCATGTTCTTGTTTGTTCGTATTTTAGCATTCTCCGTTAACTTTTTCAATCTATGTTTTATGTAGATTACTGCCTTTCAAATCCTATTGTTCTCTAGGATTGGCAAGAAGGCACATCATATCTTGATAGGGCAAATAAAGTTTCCCAATCCCTTAAGGTGTGCATGGACAATTATTTCATCACTCATTACTTGCCTTCAAGTGTACGGTGCATAAAAGAGGGAAAGGGTGGACAGTGGCGTGGTGGGTTGGAGAAGAGTAGCTCCATGATGTTGATGTTCATGGAGTTGTTGTGTCCGATTGGAGGCTCTGTGCTTGAGCTTGGTGCAGGTACAACACCTGGGATGAAAGCAGCAATTCACTCAGGACGTCCATGCATGGCAGTGGACAATGACAAAGAGATTTGCACAGGATACTTAGAAGGCATGCTTAGAGACAACTTCACAGAGGCAGGGCCTTCAAGTGTGAATCAAGCAATCCTCATGATAGATGATGAGGAGACAGACTATGACTTTGATGCACCTCTTGATTAGTGAGTAATTTATTTGATCTATGTGTATAATTTAAGCATGGTTAGATACTGACTAATTGAGCTTAGTGTTCTGCCTTGCTATGCAGAAGATGTGGCTACCCAAATGGCAGGAGATAGCACATTCGATTATGAGTTGGTGGAGAGGCATCATGGACATCTAGACTACATAGATGACTTGGCTGATGAGGTCTAGAGAGCATGTCCTAGCTTTTTATGGATTGATGCAAAACTTAATTTCTCATGTTTTCATTATCATCTCATGTAGACCTGGTTTCTTATGGATGGATAGCCATTACCTTCTTATGAAAACCTTAACTTCTTATGGATTGATAGATTATGGCTTCTGAATCATGTGATTTTAATGTTCTTTGACCTAATAATATGAACATGTCATAGTTGTTTTGGAAATGTATGGCAAGTTGTAATTTTTAGGTTTGAATTTTTAGGTGAATTCATAGTTTACATCTTTGATTGTTAAAATATATATCCGTCCCTCTATTGAGTTTCGAAAGACTAAAAACAAATAATTGTTGGCAATCTCACAAGCTTGAGGGGAGGTATTAATAAGCATATCTACTTAAAAGTGAACAATGCCACTAGTCCTAATTTTGTTGGCATGTTGAGGCTTATAGAAAATACAATGAATGTGCAAATATAATACACACAATTGCATCATGAGAGCATTCAAACCAAGGGTATATGTCTTTGGCTCTTTGTACCTTGGTACATGCATGCAGCTAATATGAGAGCTGTCGATTGAGGTTTTAAAAAAAAGATATTCCATAAAAAAACATTCATTCAAGTATAACTCCATTGAGTGTTGCTCGGATAATCCGCTCAAGGGTTTCCGCTCATAATATGTACGCACCCAAGCCAAAAATGGTGTTTTATGCTTGATCGACAATGCAAAGCATATCCAATGGGCACAATACTTTGCACACACCTTCAACTAGGTGGAATTGACTTACATACAAAGTGGCATGCCCATCTAATAAGTGCTTGATCGGATAACATACCCAACAGCGTGTTTTTTTACGGATGTGCATGACACTAGAGCAAAAATAGTATTTAATGCTCGATCGACCATGCAAAGGATAACTTGGCATGTCCATCTGATGAGTACTTGATCGTATAACTTCTCCTGCCAATAAGATAAGTACTAATTAAAAATTATAATAAATGAGTAGATTATTAAAAAGAGACTAATATTTATGTAATTTTTGCTACTGCAACTTACTTGCGAAGGACTCTCACAAAGGAGATGGCTATAGATTTTGTTCCAGAAATGGATGTGATTTTATGTAGTAAAAGAGAAGTAGTTGCATTTGCTACAATCCATGATAGTGATCCCAATTCAGTTTGCCACTTTTGAAGACTTGGCGAAGATAAGGTGGCAGTTACTGTATCAAAGATTCTTAGCGCACATGTTGAGCTAAAGTATAAATGTGGAGATATGGAAACACTTGGAGACGTTATGCCCTACCATACATCCAACAAATCATTTATAGCATGGGACAAAGATGAGACTTATGCAACAGACATTATTAAGAATACAAAGTGCACCACCTTGGATTTTACTATAGGGGACATTTTACAAATGAGATCATTTGCAAATAAGACTGTAAGGTGAAGTATTGGGATTTGAACAAGTGGAGCAATGGTCATTTGCACAAATGAGGATTCTAAAAGTCACTGATGATGGTATGATTGATAACATAACATCCTTATGTGATTCCTACTATGAGGTAAGCAAGAATATGAGATGGAGCATGCAATTTTTAAACATGAGAAAGAGGCACGTGGTTTTCAATGATAAAGACAAGGTATACTACAATATCAAAGGACCTAAAAAGCATGCCCATGTGCCAGGATCTATCACTTTAAATGTGGATGATTTCAATGTACTCAATTATAGAAGTGACATCTTATCTGGAGTGGATGAGTTCATTGGTTCCAAGAAACAAAATGATTTTAGAAGCGAAGCCTTAACTGGGGTGGATGAATTCTTGCACAGTGAGAAGGGCAAAGGTTTCAATAGCGATGTCTTGTCAAGTGTGGATGAGTACATGCATATTAACAAACCTGGTGTTAATCAAGCTTGTGGATTTGTGAAAGCCATGCAAGATGTCCCAATGAGTGATGTTCTCTCAGGAGTGGAAGAATTTCAAGGTTCTCAATACTCTCGTAGAATATTGAATTTATTGAATGGTCCTAAGAGTATGTTAAAAACGAGGATGAGATCAACAGAGGATTATTCAATATTTAACTTTGATTGTGATATGGCCAAGGATGCAACGACCAATCATGGATGCTTGGTTACAAACAAATGTGAGGAGGAGAAGTGCATAAATACAGATAACAACATGCACGAGGAACGAAAATGGTCATACATATGCATGAAGAGAAAGCGAATCCAGGTAGATCCACAAAAGCAACCAAAGAGGAAGAGAGTAATGAAGGAGGAGAACATGTTAAATGCATTGGGATATCTATGTTGCAAGCGAAGATGTGCACTTTATTGATCTTGTAGACATTAGGGAATGTAGAGGACACGTGTGGCAAAGAAGAGGAAGCGAAACAAATGAATACCTTCTCACAAGTCTCTCTTGCTTTCTTTAGAATGGCAATAAAAGGCTAAGTTCAAGACAAAAGGTAAAACCTCTCGTAAATGGAAAAAAGATTTGCAATAAGGCATATTGCAATATTATTGGATTATCCCATGGTACATATTGGGATTTAGTCACCAAGGCAAAGGACGGCAACAAATTTAGCATTCACGGTAATAGAGGAAGGTCCAAATCAAGAATCTCAACTGTCAGGGCAGCAACAATTTTGCAAGACTTCATACATGAAAATGCTTTACCTCAACCCCATATATCTACCAAACTCCCTAACGGTGACACGATCACTGAAATGCACCTTCCAATGGGCTTGACAAAGCTCGAAGTATTTGACTCTATTATAGAAAAGCAAAGGCAAATAGGGGATGCTGTAGCTTCTTCTCATACTTTGTGTACTCTTTGGAAGAAGAACTTTGGATATGTTAAAATCCCAAGGAGGCAAAAAATGTCAAAGTGCAACGTCTGTGATGATTTAAAGTGAGCGATTGAGAGTGCAACATGTCCAAATCAAAGGGAATTATACAAAAAAAACCAAAAATCTCATCATGACCTTATTCGACATTCCAGACAAAAATATGCATTTTGGAAGGAGCAAGCTATTTCGCATCCCAATGACTAGATGTGCCTTATTGTAGATGGCATGGATCAGAATACAACAACATTGCCTCATTTTGTTGCCACTCCACCTAAATTACAAGGAAAGCACTTTCTAAAGACACATCTATGTGGAGTGTTAGTGCATGGAATTAAGTTCTTTGCAGATATATGGATTGATTCCTTGCATCTACATGATAGCAATCAAGTTGTAACATCTATTATGAATGCAATTTGCAATGTACATGCAGAAAAAGGTCGCCTACCACCGACTTTGAGAATACAAGCTGATAATTGTTGGCGAGAAAATAAGAATGTACTCATGTTTGCATTCTGCTCCATGCTAGTTGCTCATCGAATCTTCAATGAGGTCGAATGTGGATTTTTGTATGTTGGGCATACACATGAGGATATCGATCAGGTTTTTAGCACGGTCTCAAGGGAGCTTAAATGCAAGAATGTGGAGACAATAGATGACTTGGTAAGAAGATGTGGTAGGCAAGTTGGTGCTCGTAAGGAAATTACAATATGTGAGAGGCTCGAAAGAATGTATGATTGGAAGAGCTTCATTCTACCTTTCATACAAACGGGTGGTGATGCATTGACAGGTCATACCAATCCACACTACTTCCATTTTTTTTTAAAAGATAAAAAACCCGTAATGCAATGGCAACAGCATTCTCATGATACAAAATGGGAACCTAAAGAACCTTACAGTCTCTTAACTTCAATTTCCAGCAAGGAAAGGTATCCAACATGGGCTCCTATACAAGAATTCAATGAGAGGTCTAACTATGAAATAGAAGGATTAAAATTATTTATTACATACAAAGAGGAAATGCTCCGGAGATATCTTGATTCGAAGCCTACTTGGAGAGAACACACTACCACTGTAATTAACAAGACACAAAATTTAATAAAGGGCCTTGAGAGAATGCGAGTCTCAAAGGATGTCAAGGAAGAATGCAATATGTTTTGGCCAAATGTTCATAACGATTTGCGCCCAACTCCAGTCTTTGAAAATGAATTTGTATCATTACTCCCACATCCATATTGTGGACTGAAGAAGAGAGAGTTTATGCCACAAGTAGATATAGAGGTCGATTATTTTGTTGTGGTTCGGCTATCGGATGATGAATATGAGAATGTGAAGTTTTGGGTTGCAAAAGTAGTTGATGTGCAAAGAGATGACCAAGGGAGAGCTACAACATTTACAGTGGCATGGTATGAGCCAAAGGGCAGGAAGGAGAATGTGGATAACAACACATTGTATACTAATTGTATAATGAAGGAGTGGGTCCCAAATGATGAAGCGGTCTCTCAAGTTTCGACAGAGACAATCATAGTGTCTTGGCATTCACTAAAAATAAAAATACCACAGCAAAGTATTTTGCATATACACAAATTTTTAAGGATGCTCGCCATGGAGGAAGTAGAAGGAGACATCGCAAATGAAGAATGTCCATGATTAAAGCTTTGTATTGAAGTCCATTGAAGGATTTTATTTGGGTACTAGGCAAGAAGCCAATTCAAGAAAATTGTAATCCGAGTCATCACCTCCTATGTCAAATGAGAGTCAAAATATGCACTGGATGTCACCCAAGGGTCAAGGCTTGGCAAGACAATAGGGAGTTAATGCAGATGGCACCTGGCAAGGGACTATCACATTGAGCAATAAGACAATGGGGAGTCAATGCACCCAAGGGGCAAGGCTTGGCAAGACAAATGGGAGTTAAAGCAGATGGCACATGTATTTTGCACTAGATGTCACCCAAGGGTCAAGGCTTGGCAAGACAATAGGGAGTTAATGTAGATGGCACTTGGCAAGGGACTATCACATTGAGCAATAAGACAATGGGGAGTCAATGCACCCAAGGGGCAAGGCTTAGTGAGACAAGTGGGAGTTAATGCAGATGGCACTTGGCAAGGGACTATCATGACATTGAGCAATAAGACAATGGGGAGTCAAATTATGCAGATGGCACGAATTGAAGCTCTTTAAGAGCAACAATTTAAATTGTAAACATATGTTCAATCTATATCATTTTGGATATAAAGACTCTAGCTAAGAGCAACGTCTCTCAATGTAATCATATAATAATAGCTATAATTGCTATTATACCTCTTTGGTTCAATGCAAAACTTGGGTCTTATGGCATCATGTCTTTTTTCTATTTATTAAAAGTTTTAAAAATTTTGTGCATGTTGTGAGTGACAATGTTATTTTCATGAAATATTTAAGTCTCCTTTCATGGATTTATAAATTTATCACGTCAAAGAAAAATATTAAAAATAATTAAATTAACAAATAACTTAGATATAGCTAGAATTTCTAATATAGGATTATTTCAAATTCTTGCATGTTGGTGCAAAAGTATAGATTGAAAAAACAATATTTTTATGTGAATATGATAGTGCCACAAAGGGAACTTTTGATTTGGGAAGAATATTTTCAGAAAGTAAAATTTTGATTTGGGAAGGATATTTTCACAAAGTAAACTTTTCATTTGGGAAGGATTTTTGGGCTTCATCCAAAAACAACAAAAAAAGTCCAAAATTAATGAAATAGGTGTTAATAGTCATATTATATTCTAGGTGCACCTCCTCATGTCTTCTTCCTAGACAGGTTTGATGTCTAGACTGCAATACACCAACCTTGTGAGCACCGCAGGAAGGTAGAAGGAAGACGATATAGATGATATCATCCTCATACCACAACTTGCAATAGAACATCATTGTGTAATCTTAGAAAGAAACTCTTTGTAACTCTTTTCTAGACAATCACCTGGCTTATACCGAGTTCAGTCATCTTGTCCTAAGCACATTTTAACTATTTCACGTAATCAATAGTCCTAAGTGGTAACAATAGTTGACAGTCTCGTAGATTCAAGATGACGGTCAGTGGTATATGTATAGTCATAAAGACAAACGGCATATATACCGTATCAATTGGTTCTTGTAACTCCTTGTAGATAAGTGATCATGTTGTGTCGCAACGCACCACCCAAGTTGACCTTGTACATTGGACTACTTGTCTAGCTTGGTGGGCTTGAATTGTTGACCTTGTTTATCACCACAATGTGTTGATGGATCATGTGCTTGATCAACTGTCATGCCACGTACACTAAGATGTTATTCACCAAGTAGTACATGTGTCGGTATTGCCGACCATCCATGAGTACTCAGCATAGTCTGTGCTTGCTATGATCAAGCCTTATTGCGGATTGAGGATGTCTACACACACACACACATTCTAATTTAACCACATGGTCAAATATTTTTAAGTATTTACATATGTATTTATGTGTGTCTAGGTTTATAAATATAAATGCCTAAATATATAAATATTATACAATATATATACAGCCACATATACATACATACATACATACATACATACATACATACATACATACATATATATATATATATATATATGTATGTATGTATATATATACATACATATACATATATATATACATATACATATATACATACATATACATATACATGTATATATACATATACATGTATATATACATATACATGTATATATACATATACATGTATATATACATATACATGTATATATACATATACATGTATATATACATATACATGTATATATACATATACATGTATATATACATATACATGTATATATACATATACATGTATATATACATATATATACATATATATGTATATATACATATATATACATATACATGTATATATACATATACATGTATATATACATATACATGTATATATACATATACATGTATATATACATATATATACATATACATATATATACATATACATGTATATATACATATATATATATATATATATATATATATATGTATATATACATATATACATGTATATATATATATACATATATATACATGTATATATATATATACATGTATATGTATATATACATGTATATATATATATACATGTAATATATATATATACATGTATATACATGTATATATATATATACATGTAATATATATATATATACATGTATATACATGTATATATATATACATGTAATATATATATATACATGTATATACATGTATATATATATATACATGTGTATATATATATATATATATATATATATATATATATATATATATTGATATAGATATGGTCATGTATATTTATAAAAATATATATAAATATTTTTTTATGTTCTATTTTATTATTAATTTTAAATAAATATTTAATATTTATATACAATTAATGTATGTATTTATTTATTTATGAATATTTATTTAGATATACATACTCTATTTTCATGTATTTTAGATATATACTCAATTTTATATCTAAATAACCAAATTTTGTATTTAAATAACTAATACTCATATGTATATGTGCGTGCGCATGTGTGTGTGTGCGTGCATGTGCACGTGTGCATGCGGGTGTGCGTGTGTTCTATTTAATTTAATATTTTAAATAAATTATATTATACATATAAAGTTAATGTATATAATTATTTATATAGGGAAAATTAGCGAGAAAATTATACGTTTGCAACAACAGGGAAAATATGTAAGTAAAAATCAAAAAATTTACAATAGGTTCTCACAAAAATGCACTACTTGCTTAATAGATTTTGCCCCTTGACATTCACACACACACACACACACACACACATGCACGTGCACACACACATACACACACATGCACACACACACACACATTTACATGTACATATACATATACACATACATACATACGTAGGTACATATGTATGTATGTATGTATCTATGTACGTTATGGGGACATACTCGCTTAATAGATTTTCCAAGTTGGGTTTTGATATCCTATAGATCACTAGGTGACCACCTCCAATATAAATCAATGCACTCCATTCTTACCATTACCATGCAGAATTTACATCCAACTATTCCTACTTGTTTCAAGCAAATTATCATTTATCACTATTATGGGGACATTGTAGGACACTAGATAGCAAATTGTCATTTATATGACCTGTGACCTCTTGTTGTGCTTAGTGTTTTGATCCTCATTGCGCTTCATTGTACCTCACCCTTCCCTCGATGCTAGCTCTTGTTTGTTGACTCAGTTTGCCTTGCTACCCTTCTTTCGCATGGCTATATCAATTTGCACACAAGTGATAGTCAAATCATACTCTACCATTCTTTCACCTTGCTCCCTCAAACTCTGCGGCTCTACCTCAAACTATGGCCTGATTTGAAAACCTCACAACAATAGGGGTGCTATTCTGGGTATTAACATTCACCTCCATTCTGCATTTATATGGGTGTAAGCACGTTGCATGTAGGATGCCTTGACCAATCTAGTAACTCTAGTTTAAGTCCAGTAAGTGCTATTGCAATTATCAGCAACAAGCAACGCTCGAGAACGCCAATGCATCGACTAGTGCTTCACCCAAAAATAGTCTTGTGGTGATTTTATAGTGATGTGTTGCAGGGAATGGCATGGACGTTTGATTTTGTCTCGATCATGTCTCCCAGGTACAAGGGCTCTCTTTCTCTTTGGCACTCTCTCCCTCACCCCCCTTTCCCCTCAATGTCTCATTGTCTTCTTGTGTCAAACTCTCCTTCCCTTTCTCCTTGTGGCCAAAGGGGCCTCCTCTTTTGCTCCTCTCCCATGTCCATATCCTCTTCCAACTCCAACCCCTCGCCTTGAAATTTGAAATAGTTAAATTCTAAACTTCAAATTTGTTGCCTAAGTTTGAAATATTTCAAAATCTCAAATTCAAAATTTTGGCCTAAAGTTTGGTTTGAAAGCTTCATGAGTGTGTCTATTTGTAACATGAGTGTGTTTCCTTCAAAAGTCTTGACCACAAGGTCAAAACATTTCCACATCTTACTCATGATGGAATCCCTCAGTTATGGGTTTGGGAACTCTTCACAAGTTTTGACCTTGGGGCCAAATCTTTACAAACCAAAAGTTTTGGACATAAGGACAAAACTTCTCCACATCTTATTCATCTCAGTGACATACCTTAAAGTTCCTTTGTGTCCACATCTATGTGAGTTGTGCATGTATAAAAGAAAGAGCCTAAAGAAGGTTTGACCATATGGTCAAAGTTGACAGTGACAAAATCCTCATGAGTGTATTTCCCTCAAAAATTTAGACCTTGTGGACAAACCTTTGTGGGTTGTGGTCCACAGAAGTAAGAGCCTAAAGAAGGTTTGACCATATGGCCAAATCTTCATGATTTATCAAGATTAAGAGTCGATTTGTCCCTATGCTCAAATCTTCTTGATTTATCAAGACTTTGACAAGGGTTGAATCTCCATAATTGCCAGACAAAATTTGAGCTCCATATCCACATAAGTAAGCAACCTGTAGAAAGTTTGACCATATGGCCAAATCTTTATGTTCACAGTAACAAAATCCTAATGAGTATATTTACCTCAAAAGTTTTGGCCACAAGGTCAAAACTTTGTCACACCCTATTCACAAAGGATGGGTTTACAAATTTTTGGCATTATGGCAAAACCTTTTTGGGTTGTGTATCCAAAAACAAGAACCTAAAAAAGGTTTGACCATGTGGCCAAAGTTTTGAGTGTATGGATAATTCTTTGTTACAAATCCTTATGAGTCAATAGTTTTGGCCACAAGGTTAAAACTTTGTCACATGCTATTCATGAGGTAATTCCTCCAAGACGAGTTTAGAAATCCTTACAAAGTTTTGGCCTTCTGGTGGCATAAACTTTGTGGGTTGTGTATCCAACAAAAGAAAAACCTAAAGAAGGTTTGAGTACATGAGTGAAGTTTTGATCATATGGCTAATTCTTAGGGGGTGTACTACGAAGAAACGCTGTGTATCACTTGCGTTCAAGATGTATTAAAAAAAACCCTCAACTTGAATTTTTGACTCAATAAAAACACCCCTCTTTACTTGTAAACTAAGCGATTTTTTTCTAATTTAGTTGAATTTAAAAACCCCTTCTATTATTGTAATCTTGTTAATTTTTTTTGAAAAGCTAAATTAAAATACACCACCTTTTGAAGGCACGTGGTACACTAAAGTTTTGTGAGGTGAACCCCCTAAGGGTTAATTCTTTGTGACAAAATCCTTATGAGTCATAAGTTTTGGCCACAAGGTCAAAACTTTGTCACATACTTTTCATAAGGTGATTCATCAAGGACTGGTTTACAAAGTTTTCACCTTGTGGCAAAAATTGTGAGGATAGTGTATCTACAAGAACAAGGACCTAAAGAAGATTTGAGCATAGGGCCAAAGTGTTGAATGAGTCAATAGTTTTGGCCACAAGGTCAAAACTTTGTCACATCTTGTTCATGAGGTGATTCCTTAAGGACGAGTATAGAAGCCCTCACAAAGTTTTGGCCTTGTGGCAAAAAGTTTGTGGGTTGTGTTATGGATAAATTTGACCAAAGTATGAGTGTGTGCTTGTATGTGTGGCAATAGTATAATAAAATATGGTAGGGCCTAGGGTTGAGGTGGCAAGGCATGACCATGTGCCACCCTTCCATGCAAGAGGATCCATAAGGTGTGTTGTATATAATCCATGGTAGTAATATTATAAAATGTAAGGAGGCATGGTTCCTCCATGTGCCACCCCTCCACCTAGGTGGTCCCATGCCTACATTTAGTGAGATATGGCCTAAAGTCCATGGGAGAAGTAATATAAAATAGGTGGAGATGGATATCTTCTGCTCGTATCGATCGCATCTGTAGAACTGTAACATCCGTGCTCCCTCTGAGTTCCTGCCTGGGCATTTGCGTGTCTATTGTGTACACCTGCGTGCATCACGGACAGATCGCAATGGTTTTCTGGGCTTTTGCGTCTTCTGGTCATGGACGATTTTCTGGGCTTCTGCAAAACTGTAACAGATCCCGCACCCCCCCTCTCTTGTCTTCTTCTCTTTCTCTTTCTCTTCTCCTTCTCCTCTCCTCTCCTCTCTTTTTATTAAAGAGTGGGATTTGAACCCAAGACCTCCCCCTTCACAAAAGTGAGGCTTATCATTGGGCCAGTAGATAAGAAGTGATGAAAATGTACTGCAAGAGATAGCGCAGTAGTTAAGGTCCCACTGCGCAAGGAATTTCGCAAGCCATCTGTGGGTACTTCTCCACTACACCGAGCGCACCCGCTATGCAAGAGATAGCACAGTACATCCTTCAAACATGGATCCAAAGGAGAGGATTTGTGGCCTATTCTTCTCGTTGATCCCTCTCGTCCTTCTTCCAAATCTTTTATAGCTCAGCAAACCGGATTGCATATCAACTTTCAAAGCTTTCAAAAACATGCGGCTACCCAATAAGGCTAATCTTTCGCTATCCTCTGATACCAGTGTTAAGATACGTATCTCCTCGAGGGCTTCTCCGACTTTCGTTCCACCCGACCACGGATTCCTGTTTGCTCCCTCTGTCTCCCCTTTTACTTACCATGTGGAGCTCTCTTTCTAGAATCCTCCCCCTTGCTCAATACCTCCCAAGTGGCCAACACTCATGGTGCCATGTGTCCAAGTGGACCTCATCATTAAACCCCTCTTTAGGTTCACTAATGCACCCTCCCATTAATTGCCTAGGCCTAGGATTTCCCCCTAGACCCTAGCCCTCATTAGCCACATGGGTAAGTATTGTTAAGCCCTCTTGGTTTCCCCGTTATACCGATGTCATGGTATTACAGTTAATGTAACACTTATCCACAAGAATTAATTCAGATGCACCAAATCTCCCCCCAAGATTGGGGATAATCCCACCCTTCAAAGAAGGACACCCTTTTAATTACATCCGAAGCAGCAAGTAGCTCGATCACCGTACAATGAGTAGAATTGAAATCAAAGTCCTCCCAGCGTATTACTAGTTCTTCACCTTGAATCATCCACGGTGTATCATCCCACCCGTCGTCTCCTTGAGCAATGCACTGTACAATTAGTTGTTGAAGATCAACATGAAGATCGAGAAAGAGATCTCACCCATTGGTAGCCGTAAGGCGCGGAGGTCTAGGCACCAAATCCTTAAACTCGACGAGAAGTGACATAAATATCCACCCTCCTCGTGTGGCATGTGTTCATGAATTGAACTTGAAAAAGTTTAGAATCTATGATCTAGTAGGAGATATGAGTAGAGCACATGAAGTGAAGTAATTTTTTTTTTAATAGAAAAACTCCCCACGGTTAGAGAGTTACAGTTCATGGGATTTCAATATATAAGGCAAGTTGATGCATTTTGGCAAAATGATGCAGTAAATGTAACTTGGTATATGCCATTGGTGATGCATTTTGGATGCATAAGTGAGTGGCAAATGCATACAATTTGATGTTCACTTGAATGCCAATATAATGAGGCCATATACATGCAGTAAATGCATTTTGGGGACTCTTGAAAGGCATTTTTTATTCTCTGGTATGCAATTTACAGAAAGCGGTTTATGCATTGGATGCCACAATAAATGCAAGTATTTTGCTCAGAAATTGGATGTTCAATATCTGGTTATGCTTTGAAGCCCGCGAGAAAATGATTGATATTCTTGACTGACAGGTCATTGAATAGTTGCTGCTGTTTTTTTTTTAATGACAGAACAATCATTTTCAGGACTGAATATCTCTTTCCTGGTGCGGAATTGGACTTTGTGCCGAACTAGAAAGTTGTAGTTCACATAAAATACTACAACTTTGCTTTTGAAAGCAAGTTGATCCGGTGTAAGCTGCAGGAGTCACAGCCTCTGCAAAACCACAAAAAGTTGCAGTCTACTGTCTATTTGTGACCAATGTGCAGGAAGCTGTTTTTCAGGTGAGAATATCTGAGAATCCAGAAGGATTTGGCTCTTGAAGTCAACTGACAAGTTGTAGATCTTTCTACCAGCTACAACTTTGCTGTTTACAGCTTTGGCATCCGGTCTTTCAGTGAAAAGATATTGCTGTTCAAAAACAAGGACAGCGTGTTATCTTGCCCAAAGTGATTGTGAGGTATTGTTGTAGGAATTTCTCTTGCACAACAGTGAATTGGGAACTCACAGTAAATTACAGAAATTGATTGGGATCTCACTTCAGTCCAAGGGCATTATTGGCATTTTGGCAAGTCACTTTGGCACATTTGGCAAGTGGTGAATGCTTGATTTTGTTGCCAAAGGATTGCACACTTGAGGTGATGCATTGGTGATGCAGTAAATGCCATTTCGATGCATTATGGATTTGCATTGGTGGATGCTGCACTGAAGTTTATGGATAGTTGAGCTGGGCTCCTATTGCCATTGGTTGAGCAGGCATTGCTCATTTGGTTTAGTGCATTTCTGACTTCAATTGCCAAGCATTGGCAGGTTACTGGGCTACATATATTCTTGTTTATGCCTCTTTATGGCTGAGTGCTTTTGAGCATTGGATCAGCCAGTTTATTTGGAGACCTGATTGGTCTGGACAACACTATATTTTTGGTCATTTGGGTTGCCTATTGCACTATACTGCTCTTTGGTTGTGAGCTATTGTGCCACAGATATGGCATCTACAGCTGGTAGTGCCCTCTTTGATATTGAGAGGTTGGATGGATCAAACTTTCAGTATTGGAAAGAGCAGATTTATGATGTGTTAGTGCAGAAGAGGCAGCATAAGCCCATTCAATGCAAAGGTGTCAAGCCTAATAGCATTAAACAGAGTGATTGGGGTGACATGGATGAGCAAGCATGCTCTATCATTCAATCATCACTCTCGAAGTCAGTCTACTTGCAGGTACATGATGGTGTACAAGGTGTAGACTGCCATGCATATGAGTTCTATACTCGTATATGCCGGATGTATGACCATGATAGTGTTATGTTACAGCATGATGGGTTGAAATGTCCTGATGGGCTGAAATACAGCCTTGATATGCACTCCAAAGGTCGATCCATTGGTAGAAACAGGTCATGTTCAAGGGGGAATTCCAGGAGCAAGTCTAGCTCTCGGACTTGTGTTAGATGTTTCTATTGTGGAAAGTATGGCCACATGAAAAAGTATTGCAGGAAATGGCTGAGAAAATGCAAGAAGAAGAGCAAGGTCAAGAATGACATGAAGAAGGAGAAGAAGCATGTTGAGCTTCAATGCGTGGATGCCAGGGTTTCCACTGACAGTAGCAGTGATGAAGGCATTCTTTTGTCATGTCTGACACCTCCTTCTTGGCCACTGATGTACCCATTCTTGGTGATTGGATGTTAGATCCATGTGCTTCATGTCATATGACCCCTCATAGGTCATGGTTCAGTGCATATCAGGAATGCATTGTGGAGAGTGGTTTGATGGGCATTGATCATTCTATGGATGTCTATGGTTATGGGGATATCCACCTTGTTATGCCTAGTGGCTCTATTCTTGTTCTATAGAGGGTTAGACATATACTAGGACTTGCTACGAGCAAGATCAGTACTGGACAGTTGGTTGAGGCAGGTTATCATGTCTCTTTGGGTGATCATGCATGGAAGATTGCTAGAGGCAATCTGGTTATGGCTAAGGGATCACGGGTTGGATTCTCTTATGCATTGCATGTATCAGGTGTCCAGGATAAGATGCTTATGATTAGTAAGCAGCCATCAGCTAGTTTATGGTATGCCAGACTTGGACATATGTCTACTGCAGGTATGGAAGCCCTTACAACATTGAGATACATTCCTGTTATGGATGTCTCTCAAATTTTATGTCATGATTGTGATGATGGTCAGCAGTCAGGATCCTCCTTTGTGAGGAAGATAGTCAGTGAGAGGTATCTTGAGCCATTGCAGTTGGTTCATAGTGCAGTTTATGGGCCTATGCCTACCGTTTCATTGGGTGGCGCCTCTTACTTTGTGACATTTATTGATGCTACTACAAAGTACATATGGGTATATCCGATTCGGCAGAAGCATGATGTATATGATACATTTCAGCGCTTCTTGGGTAATGCTGAAAATCAGTCAAGAAAGAAGCTATTGAGCTTGATGACTGATGGTGATGCAGAGTTTACCTCTTCTAGATTTCAGCATCTATGTGATACACTTGGTATCAGGAGGGTGTTGACCACTCCTCATCTTTCTGCTCACGATGCCTTAGCAGAAGGCATAAATCGGATTCTATTGGACAGGATTGGTAGCATGCTACGGTATGCAGGTCTTACCGAATGCTATTGGGCTGAGGCATGTAAGACAGCTGCATACTTGCTTAACAGGTCACCCAGGAGATCTTTGAATGGTAGAGTGCCATTTGACTTCTTGACAGGCAAGGCACCATGTTATGAGCATTTACGTGTGTTTGGCTACGAGGCTTATGTTCATGGTTCCCGATTGAGGAGGTGTATCTTCCTTGGATATAGTGAGTCCAGTAAGGACTACAGGTTATGGGATTCTTCAACTAGAGAGTTGATACACAGCCATAATGTCTATTTTAGAGAGGATGCTATGTTTGGACAGCCCAAGACTGTGGATAGCAGGAGAGTGGTGTTCCAGGAGGGTGTAAGTGCACTGATACCTCCGAATTCTATGCAGGGGCAGCCCATATCCCTTGGAGTGGGAGGTTTTTCCCACGGTGAGCAGGTTATAAAGTTGGGACAGCCACGATTACTTCCTGATTTTGGTCAGAGACGATCAGATGTCTCGAGTATTCCACAGGTTTATACTCCTATGGAGATTGTTGATGCATCTTCTATGGACAGTTACAGTTTACTCCCAGGATGCAGAGTGCCTCTTGCAGATGAGGATGAGGCTATGCATGGTGAGGAGGATACCTTGGCTAATGATGCCCGGTATGATCCATTGGCTGGTTATGCCAGGGCAGATGTGGTTTCTGCAGTTATTGACTCGGGTCATATTGCGCATGGGCAGGAATCATTGATATGTTTACTTCGTAAGTGCCTCCATGGCTAGAAGCAATCCCCTCGAGCTTGGCTTCATAGGTTTGATACCGTTATCAGAGCTCAGGATGTGATGCGCAGTGAGACAGGTTATGGTCTCAGTATTCAAGAGGTCGCTATCCTTCTGAGGTTACTTGCCATATGGTTCCTTATAAACAGGGATGCTTTGCAGTGGGAGCTGCATGGTCTTGATGATGTTTGTCAGATACTTGGTTGTTTCAGTATGGAGAATTTGATCCTCACTTCTCTGAAATATGGAAAGCAATTAATAACAGGGATCCAACTAATCGAGAGGCTTTCACTGAGGAGTCACATGGAAATGGCGACACACCACAGGTTGGTGATAAAGGACTCAAGTGGAGAAAATATACTATTGAAGATAGCTACCTACTCTACAAGGGCAGAGTATGTGTCCCAAATAATAATGACATTAGGCGCCAAATTCTTTTTGAATGTCATGATAGTCCGAGTGCTGGACACCCGGGAATTCAGAAGACATATGTACTTCTGAAAAGACAATTCTTTTGGCCTGGAATAGGAAAGGACGTCTAAGATTATGTATTGAAGTTTCAAAAATGCAAGGTCAATAAGGCTGAACGCCTTAAGGTAGGAGGTCTCCTACACCCATTGGAGATTCCATTTGGCAAATGGGAAAGCATCTCCATGGATTTTATTGTGGGACTACCTAGGACACAGAGGGGGCACAACTCTGTGTGGGTAATTGTGGATCGGTTGACCAAGATGGCTCATTTTGTTCTTGTCAGTGAAGATGTTAAAACTCCAGAATTAGCTAGGCTATTTGTGGAGCATATCTATAGATTGTATGGCTTACCTACCGGTATTGTTAGTGATCGGGATAGCAAATTTAACAGCCATTTTTGGAGGGCTGTGTTTAAGAGGTTGGAAACTTCATTGAATATGAGCACCGCGGATCATCCACAGAGTGATGGTCAAACTGAAAGGGTCAATCAAATCATTGAGGATATGCTTCGAGCATATGTAAATAAACGGCAAACTAATTGGGAACAGTATTTGCCCATATTAGAATTTGCATATAACAGTGCCAAACATTCAGCTACAGGTTTTAGTCCATTCATGATGATGTATGGATTTCAACCTAGAGCCCCAATGACAGTGGGACTTGAAAAAGAGAAGGTTCAAGTGGCCAAAGACTTTCTTGAGGATATGAATCAAATGCTTAAGTTAGCTAAAGATAGCATAAGAAGAGCTCAAGACAGAGCACAAAGTTATGCAAACCCCCATCGTAGAAAGTTGGAGTTTGAAGTAAATGAGAAAGTCTACCTTAAGGTACCTGAATCTTCAAAATCTTTAAAAACAGGTAAATGTCCGAAGTTATCTCCTAGGTATTGTGGACCATTCACAATACTTAAGAGGATTGGAGAACTTGCTTACAAATTAGCCTTACCTGAGGGATGTAGAGTACATCCAGTTTTTCATGTTAGTAGGCTAAAAAGAAAATTAGGAGATGATGATAATCTCATTGGAAATGAAGTCCTAGTTGAACTTATTGAACCCGCATCTTTACCACATGGACCAGAAAGAATTTTAGATACGCAAGAAAAAAGAACGCGACATACTATATGGAAAGAATGTCTGATTAAGTGGAAAGATAGATCTAAAGAGAGTTCAACATGGCAATAACTATAATACCATGACATCAGTATAATGGGGAAACCAAGAGGGCTTAACAATACTTACCCATGTGGCTAATGAGGGCTAGGGTCTAGGGGGAAATCCTAGGCCTAGGCAATTAATGGGAGGGTGCATTAGTGAACCTAAAGAGGGGTTTAATGATGAGGTCCACTTGGACACATGGCACCATTAGTGTTGGCCACTTGGGAGGTATTGAGCAAGGGGGAGGATTCTAGAAAGAGAGCTCCACATGGTAAGTAAAAGGGGAGACAGAGGGAGCAAACGGGAATCCGTGGTTGGGTGGAACGAAAGTCGGAGAAGCCCTTGAGGAGATACATATCTTAACAATAAGCTCATCTTGAATGGTTTATTCTCAATCTCACTACAAAGGTTTCTAGGGCTTGGCTATGGTTGGTAATGTTTCGACCAAGGAATCCATTTGTACCTAATCAACCTTTTCTACCTAATTTTGATCTTCAAGTTGTAATTCTTTTTGGTCTAAAGATAAACTATCAACAAAGGATTGCAAGTTTATTTGGTGCTGAATGTTTGGCTCAAGTATTGAATTCTCCCCACCCTCTCCTTCTACCTATCTTGGACTACTGAGAAACTTGGGATGTCCAGATTTTAGTCTTGGTGTGATGACATCTTGGATCCTTCAATTTGATGGAGCTTACAAACCTTCGACCAATGCTCACTTCACTGAGTCGTGAGGAGTATTGTTATAGCAAGTCTGCACTTGCAAGTACTTGCAAACAAGCTGAGTACTCGGCACTCATTTTTGGGCTACAAAAGGCACAAGAACATCATGTCAAGCAACTTGAGGTGCAAGGAGATTCTCAACTAGTGTGTGAGCAAGTTAGTGGAAGGTGCGGAGCAAAGGCTTGGTTCCATGACATTAACAAGCATTGGAACTTTGCAACCAATTTGAAGAAGTAAAAATCCAGCATATCCTTCGAGCTCAAAATCTAGTTGCTGATTTCTCGGCACGTGAAGCTTGTACTTCAATCACGCATGAAGCGAGTGGAAGCACCACCCCAATAAAGCTGCAAGCCATGAAGGAGGGTGATCATTTGTAAGGAATGCAAAGGTTGTGGTCATCATGAAACTAAGTGTTGGGCATATTTCATACGAGTTTACCAACTTCAAAAGATCATTAGAAAGGTCCTCAAGGACATTGCTCAAAAGAAGGATGCCAGACTGCACACCCCTTGAAGAAATAGCATGGCGATTACAAGAACTAGAAGAAGCTAAAGGTGATGTGCAAGCTCTCCAACTGTTGACATTTGTCATGGCATTCTTGTTTGCCTTGATGAACAACCTCATGCAACGCCATGTCTCTAACCCTCGCTTGTAAAGATGGATGTGATATCATGAGGGTTGGTCCTTTTAAGATTGTCTATGAGCTATTCTATGCTGAAGATTCTTCCCATGTAGTATTTCACAATACACCAGTCACACCCTACCTAACCTATGTGTGCTTTGTGGATGTATCTTCACCTCATTTTCAGTTCAAGCTACCTCTTTTCATTGTTTGCCAATAGATAAGTCTCATTTCGACTCTCTCTTTTCCATTTTTCAAGCATGGCTAACATTCTCGTGTTTTGTGGATAGGTTGAAGAAAATCCAAATGAGTATCTTGTGGTCTTCAAGTGCCGTTGTGTTTCTCTCAACTTTCTTACTGAAGATAGATGGCTGTTGGTTCTTCCCACATTTCTAGAGAATTTGGCTCAAGTGTGGTATGAGAAGTAGGCCAAAGACATTTGCCAAAGTTAGCCAAGGTTGATGGCAGCGATGATTGAGTATTTCGGCAAAGAAGAGGAGTCGAAGAGTGTGTACCTGCAGATGGAAAACTTGAAGCAATCAGAAGGTGAGATGGCACGTCGATATGTGGATCGAGCGGCTGTGCTCTTGGACCGTTTAATTGGCATGTAGGAGGACAATGCTAAATTTTAAGTTGGAATGACTCAGCACGTGTTGGGCTACCTTGTAGCAGGAGCAAGTGACAAATTCCGCCTCAAGCTTAAATGGGAGAATCCAGAAACTATGGTGCTCACACATGAGATTGCTCAAAGGTTTGATAAAGTTCAGTCTGACCCCGCTTTAAAGATGATGATTGTCCCTCCACAACCCCCTCCTCTCTAGCAATGACAACTTGGGGGGTCCCCCCCAAGGCATACTCCCACCCCCCATCAGGGATGTATCCACCACCTCCACCTCAAATGTATGGTCCTCCTTTACATGCTTACCCTCAATAAGGTGTATATCCTCACCCTCCGCCTGGAAGATTTTCCCAACCTCGCCCACGAGCCCCCCTCCTTTCTACTCCCTCAGCCCCTCCAACTAAAGAGGCCCCTTCTGCAAAAGAACCCGAAGTAAATGACCTAGCCAAGGCCCTTAATGATCTTTGGCTCGAGATGGTGGGCATAAAAAATCAAGCCAATCACCCTCCAAGAGAACGTGCCAATGTTGTATGCTACGAGTGCCACCAAAAGGGTCATTATCACACCGAATGTCTCAATATTCCAAGGGTGAATCTTCTAAGTGAATTAGGCTCTGAGGATTCTGATGTAGAGGTCCTTGACCTCGAGAAGAGATGTCGTGCCACCTCGAACCTCTCTCCAAACCGTGGACTAGGCCGCCCCAGGAAGAAGGTCTCCTTTTCAGAGCCCTCAGATGTTGAGATGGTAGATCCACCAATAGAGAAGACTAAAAGATCTCGCAGGAGTAAGTGGTCGCCCTCAGATTTTCCCATCGGATCAGGGCAAGAGGACTATTTAGTCATTCAAGACCTTGCTCATCGGTCTTTGAGCATCACGCTCCCTCAACTAATAGCATTAAGCCCTAAGGTGAGACGTGAGCTATAGCAAGGGCTCTCAACAAGGAGGAGCAAGAAAAAGGGAAAGGTATGAGAGGTCTCTTCTATCTCTGAAGAAATTGATAGGCACCCACATAAAGTAGATGTCATCATAGATAATTGCTGTGTCAAAAGTGTGTGTGTTGATGGGGGAGCTGCATGTAATATCATGGTGCCCTGAATCATGAAGAAATTGAATTTAAAATGCACAAGGCATTCCTCCACTTGAATCAAGGTAGCGGATGGTCGAGGACTTGCCACCTTAGGAGTCATTGAGGATTTGCCCATCACTGTCAATGGGTTGACCACCACCATCAATTTCTATGTAGTGGACATCGAAGATATAGGCAGGAGTTACCTAGCCATACTCGGGAGACCATGGTTGAGAAAGAGTGATGTAGTCAGCTATTAGGAGACAGGACACATGTCTTTTGGTGCTTTTAAGGAGAAGATCCTAGTGCAACTAGGTGCCACAGAATCAAAAGAAGAAAAGGAGCAAGACAGTGATACTCTCTCATCCTCGCTGTCTGAATCAATGGAAGAATCAGACCCGAGGGGGGGGGGGATTTTGAGAGGAGGTAGTTTACATGATGGGGGTGTCTCTGACTCCATCACCTGCAGAAAAGGTAACAGCTGATCCTCAATAGCTTGAATCTATGCTTTCCCCATACCTCACTCCAAGTGAGAAAGACGAGTTCCTAGAAATGTTCAAAGATTTCCCTGACCTCTTCGCAATTAGCTACCACCACCTTTGCCATGTGACTGCCATAGAGCACAAGATAGAGTTGAAGCCTGATGTGAAGCCTGTGGCTCAGAAGTATCAAAGATTAGGGCCCCTACAGACCAATGCTTTGTGCTCAGAGTTGCAAAAACTTGTAGAAGCTGGGTTTATTGTTCCGGTTCACAATACTGAATGGGTTTCACCAGTGGTAGTCACCCCAAAGAAAAACAACAAGTGGCAGGTCTGCATCGACTATACGAAACTCAATGTAGCCACCAAGAGGGACCACCATCCTCTTCCCTTTCAAGACCTCATTCTTGAGAAGGTAAGTGGTCATGAGATGTATACTTTCTGTGATGGTTACTCCGGGTTTTATCAAATCAGAATTGCCAAAGAAGATGTGCTTAAAACCACATTTGCCACACCCTGGGGGACATTTGCATTCAAAGTAATGCCATTTGGACTCACCAATGCTGCTGCTACCTTTCAAAGATTTATGCAAATGGTGTTTGCTCCTTATTTGGGGGATTTTTGGAGGTATTTTTAGATGACTTTTGTATATTCTTGTCAGGTAAGGAGCACATCATGAAGGTAAAGTTGGCCTTCCAAAGGGTCAATGATGCGAATGGTAGTCTCAACCCTGGGAAATGCACCATTGGAGCCACTCAAGGGAGGTTACTGGGACATATTGTCTCATCTGAGGGTGTCGAGCCTCTGACCCCGAGAAGGTAGAAGTTATCCTCAAGCTCTCCCCACCAACAACCAAACATCAGGTATGCTTATTTGTCAATCTAGCAGGATATTGTCTCCGCTTCATTGATCAATATGCTGCTTTGACACGACACATGACTATGCTATTGAAAGATGGGGTTGATTTCTCTTGGAATGAGGATTGTGATCATGGGTTTGCACAAATCAAGAATGCTCTAGCTTTAGAACCCATTCTATGCAATCTTGATTGGCCAAAGACTTTCTATATCAATCTTGGGTTTGGTGAGCACACTCTGGCAGGTATTCTTCTCTAGCAAGGGGAGGATTGGTTCATGTATCCTGTTCGATTTGCTTCTCAACAATTGCTCAAAACTGAACGATGCTACTCTGAGGCTGACAAGCATGCTTTGTCTTTGGTATTTTGCATTGAGAAATTCAAGCATTGTGTTGCTGGAAAGTCCTTCATTATAATCTATAGCAATGGTCTTGCAAAGCAGGTTCTTCAATCACCAAATCCCATGGGTCGATTGGCCAAATGGTTGGCAGTTCTACAAGAATATGATTTTTCTTTCAAAATTGTAAAAGGGGTTTGTTCCAACTTGAAGGATGCTTTGATTAATTTAGAGGAGTATCTCGATGTAACCCTTGTAGCGGCGATAGAAGTTGGGGATCCATAGTATGGTGGTATCTATAGGATTGCTTTCTCCTTTCCTCCGAAAAGTACTAGGTATGAGAGAAAGAAGATCCGAAGAGATAGTAGGCGCTACACTCTCCTTGATGGGGTCTTGTACTGTCAAGGCATGGATGGGGTACTAAGACAGGCCATTGATGCAGATGAAGTGCCTAAGGTATTGAAGCATTATCATGATGGATTTTGTGGAGGCCACTATGCCAGTGACTATACAGCTAAGAAGATTTTACATGCTAGGTACTATTGGCAGACCTTGTTCAAGGATGTCACTATGCATTGCAAAGCTTGTGAACCATGCCAATTCTTTGGTAGGAAGGATTTGCGTGCTAGGCAACATCACGCAGTGATGTCCATCCATCCGTTTCAAAAGTGGGGAATAGATTTTGTCGGCGGGCCCCTGCCCATGACTGCCTACAAAAAGAAGTATCTTTTGGTAGCCACTCAGTATGTCACTAAGTGGGCTGAAGCTATCGCCCTCCCCACAGCAAATGGTAAGGGAGTTTCAAATTTCATATTCAAACGTATCTGCACAAGGTTTGCGACACCCATGGAAATAGTATCTGACACTGGGAGTCCATTATTAAATGAAGCAGTGGAGTTACTCATGGATCACATGGGTATTGATCATCACACTTCTAGCATCTATTATCCAGCATCCATGGGTCAAACAGAGCAGACCAATGGCCTCCTTTGTAAAACCATGGGAAAAGTGGCCATAGGGAACAGGAGCCAGGGGGATCAGAAGGCACTAAAGTCGTGTGGGCTTACAACATTACTCATAAAACGTCTACAGGTCACACTCCTTTTGAGTTGGTGTATGGTACTGAGGCAGTTTTACCACTAGAGATAGAGATTCCAGCCTTGACATTGGCATAAGAACAGAGGATGATAGAAGATGAACATGTAGAGTCCAGATTGGTACAACTTGAGAAGTTAGATGAAACCCGACGCCTTACACTACACCAAACAGAGATCCAAAAGAATCGACAAAAGGCCCGCTTGGATGCTAAGATTCGCAAGGGATGGGAAAGACACTTTGCTGAGGGGGATATTGTGCTATGCTTTGATAACAGATTGGACCACCAAATGGATAAGAAGTTCCTTCCATTATGGACCGGTCCATACAAATTCATCAAGGAACGTAACAATGGGTCTGTACAACTTCAAGAGCTGCATGAGCCATATGGCAAGAAGGTGATCAACAAGCATTATCTCAAGCCCTTCTTTGTGCATGATGGACCTAGGCATGGAAATGTTGTGCATTCCCTGCCTAGGGGGGGAATTGTTACGGATAAATTTGACCAAAGTAAAAAGGCATAAATATGAGTGTGTGCTTGTATGTGTGGCAATAGTATAATAAAATATGGTGTGCATAGGGCCTAGGGTTGAGGTGGTAGGGCATGACCATGTGCCACCCTTCCACGTAAGAGGACCCATAAGGTGTGTTGTATATAATCCATGGTAGTAATATTATAAAATGTAAGGAGGCATGGTTCCTCCATGTGCCACCCCTCTACCTAGGCGGTCCCATGCCTACATTTAGTGAGATATGGCCTAAAGTCCATGGGAGAAGTAATATAAAATAGGTGGAGATGGATATTATATTGGGTTATTCCCTCCATGTAGGATAGGCCCATGTGGGGGAGGTATAGAAGGTCTAAGAGTGTAAGTTAAATAATGGGGAAAGTAGGATGAGGTGGCAAGACTCCTTGTGCCAACCCTCCACTTGTCCTCCTAGATGTTTGAATGTATTATAAAATTGGGAAGAGACTAAGGGAGTATCATAGATGTGGGATATGGGAGTTGATATATGTGGAAAAATGTGGCCAAGTGTTATTGCACACAATTGAGAGTGCATAACCACCTAGCCCACATGGGACACTCTTCCACACACACCATGCATGTGGGAGGATGCATTTATTGGGAGAGATCCTCTCTCTTGGCTATAAAAGGAGGGGGCTACTCCTTGATGGACACACTCATTCTTATAAAGCCACCTAGCTAGTACTTTGATTTCCCCCTTCCCTTCTTTTCAAATAAAGCATGGCCCTCTTCCCTTGATGTCTCCATCTTTACATTCCTCCTCCCATCATGTACATGCTTCTCTTCCACCTCTCCCTTTCCCCTTGTGCCATAGTCTCCCTCTTCATTCCCTCCCCTTCTAATCCCTTCTCACCTCCCATGATAACGTTTTGCCCTCACATTCTCCTTTCCTCTATGGCCCTTGAGTGTCACCATGCTTAGTGTCTAGCCTCTTGTCCTGATTTCTTTTCTAGGTAATAGTTGTGTTTCTGCAAAAACAATAACCTAAAGAAGGTTTGATAATTGGCAAGGTTTTGACCATATGGCGAATCCTTTGTGACAAGATCCTTATGAGTTTAGTAGTTTTGGCCACAATGTCAAAACTTGTCACATCTTGTTCATGAGATGATTCTTCAAGGATGGGTTTACAAAGTTTTTACCTTGTGGCAAACAATTTGTGGTGTGTATCTACAAAAAAAAGAACCTAAAGAAGATTTCAACATATTACCAAAGTTTTGACCATATGGCTAATTCTTTGTGACAAAATCCTTATGTGTTAGTAGTTTTGGCCACAAGGTCAAAACTTTGTCACATCTTGTTCATGAGGTGATTCACCCTCACAAAGTTTTGGTCTTGTGGAAAAAACGTTGTGTTTTTTACATCCCAAAAAAAAGAACCTAAAAAAGGTTTAACCATATGGCCAAAGTTTTGACCATATGGCTAATCTTTGTGACAAAATCCTTATGAGTCAGTAGTTTTGGCCATAAAATCAAAACTTTGTCCCATCCTGCTCATGAGGTGAGTTGTCAAGGATAGGTTTAGAAACCCTCACAAAGTTTTGGCCTTGTGACAAAACTTTGCGGATTGTGTATCCACAAAAACAAGAATCTAAAGAAGGTTTGACCATATGACCAAAGTTTTCACCATATGGCTAATTCTTTGTAACAAAATCCTTATGAGTTAGTAGTTTTGGCCTCAAGGTCAAAACTTTGTCACATTCTATTCATGAGGCGATTTGTCAAGGATAGGTTTAGAAACCCTCACAAAGATTTGGCCTTGTGACAAAACTTTGTGGGTTGCACAAAAACAAGAACCTAAAGAATCTTTGACCATATGACCAAAGTTTTCACCATATGGCTAATTCTTTGTAACAAAATCCTTATGAGTTAGTAGTTTTGGCCACAAGGTCAAAATTTTGTCACATCTTGTTCATGAGGTAACTCCCCAAGGATGGGTTTAGAAACCCTCACAAAGTTTTGGCCCTGTGGCAAAAGCTTTGTGGGTTGGTACATCCATAGAGACAACAATCTAAAGAAGGTTTAAGCATATGGTGAAAGTTTTGACCATATGCTAATGCTTTGTGACAAAATCCTTATGAGTTTGTAGTTTTGTCCATAAGGTCAAAATTTTGTCACATCTTGTTCATGAGGCAATTCATCAAGGATGGGTATGGAAACCATCACAAAGTTTGGGCCTTGTTGCAAAAACTTTGTGGGTTGTGTATCTAGTAAAACAGGAACCTAAAGAAGGTTTGAGCATATGGACAAAGTTTTGACCAAATCCTTTGTGACAAAATCTTATGAGTTCGTATTTTTGGCCACAAGGTACAAAATTTTAACATCATGTTCATGAGGTGATTCCTCAAGGATGGGTTTACAAAGTTTTGTCCTTATGGCAAAAACTTTGTGGGTTTTGTACATACAAAAACAATAACCTAAAGAAGGTTTGCACATATGGGTGATTCTTTGTGACAAAATCCTATGAGTTAGTAGTTTTCGCAATAAGGTCAAAATTTTGTCAATCCTATTCATGAGGTAATTCCTCAAGGATGGGTTTGGAAACCCTCACAAAATTTTCACCTTGTTTTGGCTATAACATCAAAACTTTGTCACAACATGTTTATGAGTTTATTCCTCAAGGGCCGAGGCACAAAGTTTTGGGCCTTGTGGCAAAAAAATTGAGGGTTGTGTATCTACAAAAGTAAGAGCCTCAAGAAGGTTTGATCATATGGCCAAAACTTGTGGCCAACTGGCCTCATGAACAAGATGTGAAAAAGTGTACCCCTTATAGGCAAAACCTTAAGAGAAACAAGCACATGAAGATCTTGTTGTAAGAAAAACTTATGACTCAAAGATTTTTTAACACGTTCAAAACTTTTCTTCGTGTTCTTCTCAAGGGTTCACCTCCCAACATTTTAGTGTACCACGTGCATTCAAAAGGAGGGTGTGGGAGAGGAGAGCACACACAAAGGGATAGGAGACACCAAAAGTGGTGGAGCAAAAGCTACTCCAGCTTATTCCTCTATCATATATATATGAGTATACATGGGCACTGTACAAGTGGGTGGGCACACTTCCCTTTACCCCAACAACCTCCCACTTAAAGGCAGTGTGCCTTTAAGGGAGTATAGTACACATAATATAATCAGCCATAGGCTGAAAAACAAGATAACCAGACCGTCATCCTATGCCCATCGGCAATTTACAATGTGCAAAGTGCATAGAGGATAAGCTGCTAGCAGACATCAGGTTTGCAGGATAGAAAATGACAAGCTGTAGATGCCTGTCAACCAAGATCTCATGCCAGATCTCACTGGGAGAGTGAACTCTCACCACCACGTGCTCTTGTGCTAAGTCCATAGCACCCGAACTGTCACTGTGCAAAGAAAATGTCTCTGTACCACCTGTGACCATAAGCACATGCCCAACAATAGACCTCTGCTGGTCTACCCAACCTGCATCACCTACATGCTGCTCCTGGAAGCATAAGGACCTGATGTCCACAACCGCTTCCCTATTGCCAAAATCTGCCATAATCATGCTACCAATTCCCACTACAACGGAAGCAAGAACCGGAAGTGTAGCCCCAATGGCAAACATGTGAGAACCAAGTCTCAACACAATCATGGATGCATGAAGTACTATGGCTGCCATATCAACCATAACTTGCTGCTCAACTGATCTGTGATCGTCAAACCTGCTGTGTTTCAAGTATGGAGCCAATACATTTCCCTTTTAAGGACTCTAGGAAATCATTCTGAAATTGAGTAAAACTCAATTCATTAACAATTGGCATTCGACTAAGAGAGTCTGCTACCACATTAAACTTCCCTTTCCTATATGTCAATTGTATACATATCAAACTCTTGCATTAATTCAGCCCATCTAGCTTTTCTACCTTTAAGCTCTGGTTGATTACAAATCCATTTAATGCTTTCTTGATCAAAGATGATCTCAAATTTTGCACCATATAAATAGTGCCTCCATTTCTTTAAAGCATAGACTATAGCATATAGTTCTTTTTCATATGCCGAGTAATTCCGTTGGGCACGATCTAATTTTTTGCTTTCAAAAGCTACTGGTTGACCTTTTTGTATAAGTACTGCCCCAACAGCAAAATCACTGGCATCTGTCTCAACCACGAATGGTTCATTGGGATCCACTACTTTTAAGACAGGAGCTGCCACTATAGCTACCTTTAATTTTTCAAAACTTCTCTTTTGAGGTTCATCCCATATGAAGGTGCTTCCCTTCCCCTTAAGCTAGTCCGTCATCGGAACAGCAATCTTAGCATAGTCTTGGATGAATCTTCTATAGAATCCTGATAAACCTAAGAATATCTGTAATTCTTCTAGATTTGTAGGATATGGCCATTCTAATATGGCCCTTACTTTGTCAGGGTCCATACAAACCCCTTCTTGGGATATTATATGTCCCAAGTATTTCACTTCTTTTGCAAAGAATTCACATTTGGATTCTTTTGCAAAGAGCGAATTATTTCTAAGTAATTGGAATACTTTTTGCAAATGTTCCAAATGTTTTTTTCTGTAATTCTTAAGGGGAAGGGAATGTTACAGCATAGAGGTAATGCCTTCTCTGGTCTCATCGGATGACAATGGCTGAACCATAGCCTTCGACGGAGTTGCGAATGCCATGGGCTCTGATACCAATTGTGGGAGAGGAGAGCACACACAAAGGGATAGGAGACACCAAAAGTGGTAGAGCAAAAGCTACTCCAGCTTATTCCTCTATCATATATATATGAGTATACATGGGCATTGTACAAGTGGGTGGGCACACTACCCTTTACCCCAACAGAGGGGTATTCTAATTTCACTTTTGGGAAAATTTTAACAGGTTTACAATAACAAGATTGGGTTTTTAATTCAACGTTAAAAAAAATTCTGTTAGTTCATGGGTAAAGAGAGGTGATTTTATTGGGAAAGAAAATTAGTTGAGGGGTTTTCTTAATAGCCTTTTAACACATGTGATACATTGGATTTCTTAGTAGTGCACCTCTTGAGTTGTTCATGTGGTCACCCATCAAGCACAATTCTAGCACCCCATCATATCTTCTCCATGGAGATAAAATTTGGCCACAGGGTCAAAACCAATCTACATCTTATTCATGAAATGAATTTCTCAAGGATTGTTTGGAACCTTTCATATAGTTTTGACCTTGTGGACAAATCTTTGTCACATATTTTTAACTAGTGCCTCATGTATAAGATTTGAAGTTGTTTTGACCTTATGGCCACTTCATGTGAGAGAGAGAGAGAGAGAGAGAGAGAGAGAGAGAGAGAGAGAGAGAGATTTTGTTTCTAGTATCTCTTACTAATGGAAAGTTGCATGTATCTCACAGGTTTGTATCCATGGCACCAGGGCTGATTTTTTCATGTTAGTTTCATTAAGAAGCGAAACTTTTATATTAGTGTCAAAAGTTTGTATGCCCTAATAGAAATAAATGTTTGAAATATTCGACAGGATTTGAAACTAAAAGAAATAGCTCGATAAACTATATGCTATCAATATTGTGAAACTAAAAAATATAGCTCGATAAACTTTTGCCAAAATTATATATATATATACCTTCGATAAAAACATCCATGCATGGCACCCAATTTTTCATCAAAGAAGGATAACCAAGTGGTTGATGATGTCAGTGGTAACATTGTATATAAATAGCATATGGATGTCTATAAAATTTATGGGAATATGACACCAAATATTAACTTGTTCATACTCACGGATCTTGGAATGACCTTTGAGCATGCTGGCATTATGCTGATGTCTCCCATGGAATTGTAGGAAAGGAAGGAGTAGCTTGCAATATGGTGAATATGAAAGGGAAGAGTTTAATATACAAGCTTGATCCATCAGCCTTTTACTTCACACATCTAATGATAAAGATGAGTACTCTCTGAAGAAGATGGTAAGGAATGTGGTAGACGAATTAGCATATCCTGAATCAATTTCCTTGGCATTTCAGATCATGAAAAAGAGTAAAGTACTTACTTCTCATAAAAAAGATGATAGACAAGCAAAGAGGTAAAAGATAGATGAGAGCAATTCTTCAAGAAGTTGATGGTGGAGGTTCTTTGAAGGGTAAGGAAACATCTGAAAATTCAAGAAATGATAGTATTGGTGGTGGTGGTGCTGTAGAAAAACAAGTTATACACTTGTAAGGTCCCTTGATTTGATTCTCCTTGAATTTTTGTTCCAAGCGAAGAGAAGTCTAGACAATATGCAAATTGAGTCATTGGAAAAACTAAAGAAAGGAGTAAAGATAGAGGGTGGATGTATATGAACAATACTTCCCATTTGGATCTAGCATAGAGTTACCTATCCCAGTTGATAGGTGTTCAAAAGCACCACCACTATATGCATATAGTACGTTTTGTTGGGAATATGTAAAGAAGTTGGGTGTGGCTTTTCAGAGGAATCCAATGAACCCCATAACTGCAGCATATGTCATGCCATTTGTAAAGCATGGTGATGTCATGCAGCCCTTAAAGAAGGAAGACGTGCAATTCGACAAGTTAGAGGCATACAACTATCAGATTATATCAAGATTGCATTCTACCATAGTTGCAAAGCCAAATATCAAGGGGACATCTGCATGTTTCCTTGAAACAAAGCACCTGTATGCATTTAGAAATTCAAGAATTCTTGTGGATTTCTTTGTAGACTATTAGATATCAATGCTCCACTCTCGTGTAACTACACGGGAACTAGCTAACTCTACTTGTAAGCCCCCCATATGAGGAGAAGGCATTTGAGTAGCTCGGTTATCCGGTAGGACCTAGTTTGGACACCAGATGGGGGCCATGTGTGGCCTGATGGCTGGACGGAGTTGGCACACTGCCAACTAGGCTACATGTAAGTGTGGGAAGGCATCCCATGACTGACCGCACTGAGGGTAGATGGAGCATTTCTCAGGGCAGCCCACTCTCAGGTTGCGGGGCCCGTTTGGATTCCCATATGATTCCAAATGGCTGTGGGCCGAACAGAGATAGTAGGTCAGTTGCTCTATTTTGCACACCGGTTCTATCGTGTGGTCGGTGCCCTATTTCAGGACCGACCCCTAGTCGGCCATTTTGGGAAGACTGGGTTGGTCACCCAATTGGGTCTAACCGACTATGACTGTTGGCTATATAAGAGCAAGCCCGTGAATCCCATTTCATCACTGGCTATAGCAACCCTGATTCCTTAGCATCCAACCTCCGTCCTCTACTGTTTCCAGCTTGCCATCAAAGCTTCTTTCATAAGAGTGTACGGTGGGGAGGTAGTGCCATCTATTGTATCAATTCTATAGCAATAAAATTTTTGATTCTCCATACTAGTTTCTTTTCTCTCTTGTGTACGAGATCCTATTATCTGTTGAGCATAGACGTTGTATTGTTTTCTTACATAGACAAATGAATTCAGCTATCATGGATGCCAAATATGGAGTCTCACAATATGATGAAAAATGCACCTTATCTTGAGCAAATCCAACAATCGAGATATCAAAGGATAGCATTCAGATTGACATCAAAACCATAGCAAGGGCTTCTAAGTAATAGTCCATTGCGACATACATGGGAGATAATGGTTCTTAAAGATATTACCCATCGTTTACCATCTTATTTGAATCCTAATCTGAAGTAGAGATTTTGCTGCTGGTCAAATCTTCTTATATGTTGCTTGTCTTAACACTAAGTTTTCCTTTTCTTGCAAATATTTGTGCAATATGTGGGAAAGAAATTTTCTCAGAGGAATAGCCACATGGTGGTTATCTCAAAGGATATATTTGGTGGCTGGGTTGACATCATGAAAAGGTGTGCCACACTTGAGATTCCATCCCAAGATGAGAACTTCGGAAAGAAGGGAGGACAACCCTCACCATCAATATTTCATTGTCTTAATAGTCCTTATAGAATATGAGATAATATCATTACAATATTATATCAAACAAGTAACTATATAACTTCTAAAAACCAAGTGGGGACAGTGAGGATAAGTTTGACATGGATACAAAGGACAAGTTGATAAAACAAGACTGGTACTCCAAGATAATCTAGTTCTTCTCTTTAATAGCACAACACCATAGGATGGAGATGTACACTAAAGCCTTTGGATCAACTAGTAAAGGACAATGACATTGGCAACAAGGTTTATTCAAAGTTTGTGGCCATGTGTAGGGACTAGGTGTGGAAGAAGCTCTCTCGTGGTGATGCAGGTGTGTTGCTAGTGGTTCCAATGACATTGTGAATTTTGTGGTGGATAGAAAGAATAACCCTTGGGATTATTTTTTAGACTTGAAATGGCAAGTGTTTATGGTTGGGGGAAAATAGGAAGCATTTGACTTGATTCACAATGTGTATAAAGAACCCATGACCATTGATGTAGCTATGTTAGATGCAGCACATGGTGTGGACGGGATGGCATGGAATGCTTTTAATTTTACGATGGTGTTCAAGTCACTGTTTGAGATGACGAGTGATCCAAAGCAATTCATCTTCTTGTTGTTTGAGAATCATAGGCAAATGATTGTGTGAGAAGATGCTCTTGAGGACGTCCGTGGAAATTTCAAGATGTTGAGAGGGAGTGTTGACTATATACCAACCTTCAACACTTTTGCTAATGGTTCATATAATTCATATGTTGCGTTGACACTTCTTTGCAAGGATAAGATTCCCAGTATCCTTGAGCATCATGTGAACTATGACAAGACATTAATAAAGAAGCAAAGATGTGTGATCACCAACATAGTAGAGGCATACACAGAGGAGCATGAAGTTGTATTTGGCATATTTTCTAATGGTGAGGCTCTCTCTCTCTCTCTCTCTCTCTCTCTCTATATATATATATATATATATATGTATATGTATATATATATATATACATACATACATATATATGTATATATATATATATGTATATGTATATGTATATATATATATATATATGTATATAAGTATATGTATATGTATATATGTATATATATATGTATATATGTATATGTATATGTATATATGTATGTATATATGTATATATGTATATGTATATGTATATATGTATGTATATATATATATCACCTCCAATCCAAATTATGCTTACTAAAAATTATGGTTCTCTATTAGTATTGATTTACACACATCCATACTGGAGGGTGTCGACATGTGTGTGTGTAACAAATCAAATAGAAGGCATCCATGTACCCAATATATCACTGGTCAGAGACTTAACCAGATTGTATGTTGTATTGGATCTCAATGGACTTCTTTTACAAAGTTGCTTCTTGACGTCAAAAATTTGTGAAAGTGTATGCATGGGCAAACAATGGTTGATACTTTGGCTAGGCTGGATGTAGTTTCTTAATGCTTTATTTAAGAACTTTCAAGTTGGCATTTGGTCAACAGCTATGCATAAGAATGTCATGGCAATCATTGAGTGTCTATAACATCATGTAGGGAAGAAATTACCTTTTTTAATGGTGTGTATCAAGGAACAATGCTACGTACATCAAGGGGGAAAAGTATACAAACCAGATCAGATGGGAGTAGAAGCAATGTTCAAGCCTTGAACACCTGTTTAGGTTGATATTTGCAAACACGATAGAACCATCCTCATAGATGATAGGCCATACAAAAAATTCTTAGCCCTATCAAGAAAAGTAGTTTTCACATCCATTTGATGAATCTCCAAATCAAATTGAGTAGGAAAATCCAAGAGCACCCTCCCTGTCCCTGTCCCTCTCCCTCTTCCTATGCCTCTCCCTCTCCCTCGTGTTGTGCTCCCCTTCCTTGAGAGGAAAAGGAGCGCAATAAGAGGGAGAGGGAGAGAGAGAGAGAGGGAGAGGGAGAGAGGAAGGGAGGGGAACATGATGAGAGGGAGGGTGTGATTGAAAATGAGTTACAAGAGAGGTGAGAGTCAATATACTTCCCTCAAGGAATTCAAACTTCCCGCTCCTTCTCTCCCCCCCAACTCTCTCTCTCTCTCTCTCTCTCTCTCTCTCTCTCTCTCTCTCTCTTGCTCTCTCTCTCTCCTTCCCCCCCTTCCTCGTCCCCTCCCCCATTCTCTCTCCTTCCTCTCTCCCCTTTCCCCTTTTCCCTTTCTCCTCTTTCCCCTCTCCCTCTCCCCCCTTTCCCCACCCTTTCCCCCATTCCCCCTTCCCTCATTCCCCCCTTCCCCCTTCCCCTCCCCCCCTTCCCCCTTTCTCCCTTCCCCCCTTCGCCTTCCCCTCCCCCCCCTTCCCCCTTCCCCCCTTCCCCCCTTCCCCCTTCCTCTCCCCCCATGCCCTTATTCCCTTCCCACTTTCTTCCCTTTCCCCTCCCCCTCCCAGCTCCCCCTCCCCCCCCCCTCCCCCTCCCCTCCCACCTTTCTCCTTTTCCCCCCTCCCCCCCCCCCCCCTTTGCCCTTCCCCTCCCTCCCCTTTCCTCCTTTAACTCCCCCCCCCTTCCCCTCCCCCCCACCTTACCCCTTTACCCTGCCCCCCCTCCCCCCCCAACTTTCCTTCTCCCCTTTCCCTTCCCTCCCTCCCCTCTTCTCACTTTCCCTGCCAATGCGAATGTACTTCCTTTTGTTCTCCTCTCCTCTATTCGATTAATTCCCTTTTTTTCTTAACTTTCCAAAGTAAATTTTTAAGGGCTAATATTTGCCCAAAGGCGAATCTAGGAGCTTCTCCAAACTAGTTTAGCTAATATTTCAATCTTGAAATTTGATAAATTCACCCAAAAATTAACATAACTTCCTCGTATGAGACCCAAATTTAGCTCTCCAACTACTCAAATCGATCGGCATAAGCCATCTAGAGTCATCTATATGGTTGGAATTTTCAAATTATAGCTTAAAGAAATCGTGTAAAGTATCGTGCCCATCAAATATGAGCACCTTTGAATGACACACCTCAGATTCTCATAACAGTTGGTGAAAAATAATGTTTTTGGCGAGTTTGACCATCCAAAGCATATACGATGGGCATGAGTTCTTCATTCTTTCTGCTAGATATCAATGGTCCACTCTCGTGTAACTACGTGGGAACCAGCTAACTCTACTTGTAAGCCCCCCATATGAGGAGAAGGCATTTGAGTAGCTCGGTTATTCGGTAGGTCCTGGTTTGGACACCGGATGGGGGCCATGTGTGGCCTGATGGCTGGACGGCTTCAGATAGAGTTGGCACACCACCAACTAGGCTACATGCAAGTGTGGGAAGGTATCCATTGACTGACCACACTGAGGGTGGATGGAGCATTTCCGGGGGCAGCCCACTCTCGGGTTGCAGGGCCCATTTGGAGCCTCAGATGATCCCGGATGGCTGTGGGCTAAATGATAACCGTAGGTTAGTTGCTCTGTTTTGTGTACCGGTTCTATCGTATGGTTGGTGGCCGAGACCCGACCCCCAGTCGACCGTTTTGGGTGGACTGGGTCAGCCACCTAATTGAGCCTAACCGACTATGGCTGGTGGCTATATAAGAGCAAGCCCGTGAAGCCCATTTCATCACTGGCTATAGCAACCCTGATTCCTTAGCATCCAGCCTCCGTATTCTACTGTTTCCAGCACACCATCGAAGCTTCTTTCATAGGAGTGCACGGTTGGGAGGCAGCGCCATATATTGTATCAGTTCTACAGTAATCAAAATTTTTGATTCTCCATACTATCTTGTTTTTCTCTTGCGTATGAGATCCTGTTATCTGTTGAGCACAGACATATTATTTTCTTACATGGTATCAGAGCCTAGACTCTAGCAAGAAGACTTGGTAGTGTGTCTATTTGCGAGCAGATTGTGAGAGATGGCCTAGCCCGCAAGACTGCGAATCCCATTGTTCAACGAAAGTGAAAAGTTGGATGGCTCTAACTATCCTCTCTGGAAGTTCAAGATGAAGGCCATCCTAAGCACATATGAGCTTTGGGACACTGCTATTGGGGTGGACATGAGGCCGCGGTTCCGAGACCAGCCAATGCAGGACAACAGATAGTACCAACTGCAGATGAGATTCTCGCATGGACAAGAAGAAATACAGATGCGCTGTGTTCTATTGTCTACAGTGTTAGTGATTCTGTCATGGCATTAATTCAACATGTCACCATAGCAGAGGAGGCATGGATGGTCTCGAAAAATCAGTACGAGACCACGAATCAAACACGGATTCAGAATATGGAGACTCAACTCGTGAACAAAAAATTGTTTTGAGTCTGAAATGACAGAGAAGTTCATCACCAGGGTGAAGAATCTGCACGATCAAATGACTGTGATTGGCATCACCATCACCAGTGAGAATCTAGCACGAAGGTGCATACAAATTCTCCCACCAAAGTACGACGGTCTTGTTACAGCATTAAATACGTAGAACAGAAATCTGCCTAACTTTGAGGATTTCAACACGATGCTTCTGGAGGAGGGGATGCATTAAATGATAAGGACTAGAGAAGATTCAGCTTTCTGGACTGGATCAAAGAAAGGTAAGGGTAAGGACTCTGGTAACCCATCTTCTTGTGATGATAAAAAGAGAAAGAAGAAGATCAAGTGCTTCTATTGCAACAAGGCAAGGCACAAGAAGAATGAGTGCCGAAAGAAGATTACATATGAGAGAAACATAGTAAAGAAAGAGTCTAGCAATAGCACGCAGGCGGTACCTATAGAGCTATTCATCGCAATTGAGGAGATTTGCATGGAGGCAGTTCATGTACCTGTGGATGAACCTTGGATCATTGACAGTGGTGCATCGCGCCACATGACCAGTCGGAAGGATTGGTATACCTCTCTACAGCTAGTAGGGAATGACATCATGGTAGCAGTCGGCAATGATGCAAAATGTCTAGCAAAAAGGAAAAGTTATGATTGCTCTCAAGTTAGATGGAGTTGTAAAGCAATTGTCTGATGTTCTTTTTGTGCCAGATATCAAGAGGAACTTGTTGTCTATTTCTACAATCACGGATCGGGACCTCAAAGTTCAATTCGATAAAATGGTGCACAGATCCTGGATCTTCAAGGAAGGTCATTGGTAAAGGTACATGGCACAACAACATTTACGAACTCTCAGCTTTCAGTGCTCAAGCAGATGTGAAGAACACTAAGCTATGGCATGAGAGGTTTGGTTATCTAAACCTTAGTTTTTTGAAGGAGATGCATAAAAGTGGAATAATTGCAGACCTACCAGAAATTTCAGATTTGCCCGATGTATGTGAAGCTCGCATGATGGGCAAGCAGCATCGGCAGCCCTTTCCTAAAGAGGCCAGCAGGGCAAAGGATACTCTAGAGCTCATTCACACGGACCTCTGCGGAAAGATGGAGATGGAAGCTTTGGGAGGTTCCTTCTACTTCATGACACTGATCGACGACTATAGTAGAAGGATATGGATATACTTTCTGAAGATGAAAAACGAAGCTTTTAGTAGGTTCAAGGAATGGCATGTGATGGTCGAGAAAAAATCGGGGAGGAAGGTGAAGAAGCTGAGATCAAACAGAGGTGGAGAGTTCACATTGACTGAATTCGAAAGTTACTACAAAAGTCATGGAATCAAGAGGCAGAAACCCCCGCCACATACATCACAGCAAAATGGAGTAGCAGAATGCAAGATGCATGTCATCTACGAAATGGGACGGAGTATGATGAAAGGGAAAGATTTGCCAAAGACTTTCTGGGCTAAAGCATGTAACACTGCAGTTTACATCCTCAATTGTAGCTACACGAAGGCTATGAACGAGATGACTCCATTGCAAGCTTTCTCTAGTAAGAAACCTTTAGCTGCGCATTTCAGAGTTTTTGGATGTGACTGTTTTGTGCATGTCCCTGATGCTACTAGGACCAAATGGAAACCGAAGAGCCAGAAGCATATTTTCTTGGCCTATAGTAAAGAGGCAAAGGGTTACCATCTCTATAACCCTGTTACCAAGAAGGTAATTGTAAGTCGCGATGTGGTCTTCTCAGAACAGCCGCATCAATTGGAGGAGGATGCTTCCTTTCCAGACAACTAGGACTAGGATATCCATCCAGTACCACCACCAACAACAAACCGAACTCCCCCAATGGTGCATGGGAGGATTCAAGACAAAGAAGATGAAGAAGAGCCTGCAGAACTACAACGGCAACGACCATTCTCGAAGTGGGTAAAGTAGCTTTTGGACAGCAGAGAACCTCTAACCATTGAGGAGGAACCATCTGAACACCGCCGGTCCAAGAGATTAGAGGAGTAAAGAAGGGCGAAGGAACACCTGGTCAACTATGCTTTGATGACAGAAGTGATCCGTGTTGATGAACCCAAGTGTCTTGAAGAGGCACAAGGTGATGATAGGTGGATGGAGGCTATGCAGTTGGAGTATGGCTCCATAATGAAGAACAACACTTGGGACCTTGTGGATTGACCACCAAAACGCAAGGTAATCGGAACCAAGTGGGTGTACAAGACCAAGTACAAGTTCGATGGCACGTTGGATAAGTACAAGGCTCAGCTCATGGCAAAAGGATTTGCACAAGTACATGGTTTTGATTATCAGGATAGTTTTGCTCCCACAGCTCGACTAACCACAATTCGAAGTGTTTTGGCTTTAGCTGCCCAAGGAAGTTGGCTCATGTCTCAAATGGATGTGAAATCCGCCTTTCTGAATGGAGATCTCAAGGAGGAGGTATACGTGGAACAACCGCCAGGTTTTGAGATCCCCAGTTCAGAAGGTAAAGTTTGCAAACTGAAGAAGGCACTTTACGAGTTGAAACAGGCCCCACGAGCATGGTACCAGTGAATTGATGCCTACTTTCTACAAACCGGGTTCAGGAGGAGCCCATCTGATGCAAATTTTTATATCTTCAAAGAAGGAGGCAGGTGTATGATCATAGTCCTTTATGTGGATGACCTTGTCATAACAGGGAATCATGAAGAGAAGATCTCGCATACGAAGCATTTGCTAGGAAGAGAGTTTGAAATGACAAACCTCGGACTGATGCATTTTTATTTAGGGATTGAAGTTTGGCAGGAGCCGAAACAGATCTTCATTTCATAGCTGAAATATGCTGGAGAGATACTGAAGACATTTGGCATGGTTGAGTGCAAAACAGTTGGTACCCCTATGGAGGTTGACGCGAAGCTCTCAAATGAGGATTCATCACCACTGGTGGACGAAGCGAGGTACAGAAGGCTTGTGGACAGCTTGATCTACCTGTGCAACACACGACCGGACATCAGTTTTGCGACTGGTGTACTAAGCAGGTTTTCCAATAAGCCTCAGGAGAACCATTGGAGGGCATAGATACAGGTGCTGAAATACATCAAAGGCTTACTTGATTATGGCATCACCTGTACCAAGGGCAACATCTTGACCGGATTCTGTGACTTGGATTGGGTAGGAGACATGGATAGTAGGAGATCAATGACAGGGTACTGTTTCTCACTTGGATCTGGAGTTGTGTCATGGGTCAATAAGAAGAAACCCATAGTTGCACTTTCTTCTACCGAGGCTGAGTACAAATCTGCATGCTTTGCTTCTTGCGAGGTAGTGTGGTTGAGGAGGATTTTGGGGGACATGGGTGCAGTGCAGAATAAGCCTATGTAGTTATCATGTGACAATCAGAGTTGCATGGCGATTGCAAAGAACCCGGTGTTCCATGCTCGCACAAAACACATTGAGATTCAATATCACTTTATACGTGAGCTCATCATGGATGGAGAGGTCGACTTGGTGCTGTCCGACTAGAGAGAATGTTGTAGACATCTTCACGAAGGCTCTTGGAAGAGACTTGCTAGAGAGGCATCTTCATCAACTAGGCATTGGGCCGAAAAAGTAAGTTCACTTGCAGGTGGACATTGAGGGGGGGTGTTAGATATCCATGCTCCACTCTTGTGCAACTATGCGGGAGCCAGCTAACTCTACTTGTAAGCCTCCCATATGAGGAGAAGGCATTTGAGTAGCTTGGTTATCCGGTAGGTCCTGGTTTGGACATCAGATGGGAGCCATGTGTGGCCTGATGGCTGGATGGCTTCAGATAGAGTTGGCACATTGCCAACAAGGCTACATGCAAGTGTGGGAAGGCATCCCTTGATTGGCCGCACTGAGGGTAGATGGAGCATTTTCCAAGGCAGCCCACTCTCAGGTTGTGGGGCCCATTTGGAGTCTCAGATGATCCCAAATGGCTGTGGGCCGAATGACAACTGTAGGTTAGTTACTCTATTTTGCACACCGGTTCTATCATATGGTCAGTGGCCTATTTCGGGACCGACCCCCAGTCGACCGTTTTGGGCAGATTGGGTCAGCCACCCAATTGAGCCTAATGGAGTATGACTGGTGGCTATATAAGAGCAAGCCCATGAAGCCCATTTCATCACTGGCTATAGCAACCTTGATTCCTTAGCATCCAGCCTCCGTCTTCTACTATTTCCAGCATGCCATCGAAGCCTCTTTCACAGGAGTGCACGGTTGGGAGGCAGCGCCATCTATTGTATCAGTTTTATAGAAATCAAATTTTGTGATTCTCCATACTATCTTGTTTTTCTCTCTTGCATATGAGATCCTATTATCTGTTGAGCATAGACGTTGTATTATTTTCTTACACTTTCTTCCCTCCCTCAATCCAATTTGATTCCTAGAAGGGATTTGCTGCTATTCTCCATTAGATGAATGTTAGCTCTTTCCTACAGCTTTTGTAGAAAGAGTAAGGTATTCTCAATTTACAGGGTTCTGAGGCTTTTTGTCACCTACAGATATATCGGGATTCTCGTTTGTAGTATCCGTGTAGCTTAGGACCTCGAGTCATGTTCCAGTGAGAGACATAGGCTTAAGTGTGGTAAGCAAACATGGTGCATGCATGTAAAAGGAATGTGTATCATCATGGTTGAGGTAATGAAGGCTTTCATCTTCATTGGGGGTTGTAGGGTTTAGGAGGAGTTCAAGGGTTAGAGGGAGGTTCAGGGTTGAGAAGGAGGTTCCAAGGTTTAGAAAGAGGTTCCACAATTTAGAAGATGTTCCAAGGTTAGAAGGATGTCCAAGGTTTAGAAGGAGGTTCCAACGTTTAGTAGGAGGTTCCATAGTTTAGAAGAGGTTCCAAGGTTTAGGGTAGAGTACATGGTGGAGAACTCATCTCCCTTGTAGATCATGGAGATTAAGGGTTAAGGAACTAAGGGTTTAGGGGGAGCATAGGAGTGGGAGAGGAAGAAGGTGTAAGAGCATGGGGGAAAGAAGAGAGAGGAGGGAGGAGGAGGAGGAGGAGGAGGGAGGAGGAGAAGGGAGGAGGAGAGAGGAGGAGGAGGAGGAGGGAGGAGGAGGAGGAAGAGGGAGGAGGAGGAGGAGGAGGGAGGAGGAGGAGGAAGAGGGAGGAGTAGAAGGGAGGAGGAGGAGGGAGGAGGAGATGGGGTGCAAGGTTGGAGGAGAGGGGAAGAGGAGTTGCAAGGTTAAGACATGCTTTTGGACATGGAGTGCAAGGAAGCATGGACACTTGAGACAATTGCTTGGAATACCAAAGTAGAACTCAACACAATGCCCCAAAGAGTGTGGGCTTCATTTCATTATGGGGTATTTATACAAGTTGGAGAGCTTCTCTCTCTATATGTAGGAATTATAAGACATTCTCTCTCTACATGTAGAAGTTGCATATAGAAGTTGCAGGTAGGAGTTGCATGTTGCATGTAGGAGTTGCATGTAGAACTTGCATGTAGGAGTTGCATGTAGAACTTGCATGTAGAAGTTGCATATAGGAGTTGCATGTATAACTCGCATGTAGAACTTGCATGTAGGAGTTGCATGTAGGAGTTGCATGTAGAACTTGCATGTAGGAGTTGCATGTAGAACTTGCATGTAGAACTTGCAAGTTGGATTTCTAGCTTTATGCAAGTACAAGTGGAGCTCTGCCACTACTCTACACACACATTCTGTTCTACCTCAGTCCATGTTGGCATAGAGACAACATACTCTCGGATCCATTTTATTACCCGTCCTTGAGTTATGGCTTATTTTGATTTCAGAGTTGGGATGCCATGTGCGTAACCTAGTGACTCTTGAGGCTGTGGCATGTGAGTGGTTCCTGATGTAATGCTTTTGCACCATACAATTTGTGGTATGTAGTCAGGAAGGTTATCTCTTCTTAAGGAGGGCTAGACGGTTGTGAATTTCAAAGGGGATCTTGTTGCTAAGGTTGCAGACTTTGCCATCGAATCTTCTTGGGAAGAGGTTTGGTGGGGGTCTCATTGTTGAGGCTGGCATTTCTTGCTATCTTGCATACATGTTGGATGTGATTGCACCCGTATCAATGAGCTTGTAGATAAGTTTGTATGCAAGTGTGATATTTTTGCATATAGGAAATGGCTATGATGTTTGGTAGGGGTCTCGTTGCTGAGGCTGCAGACTCTTTTGCCAATTCATCTTGAGTTTTGGCATAGCTTCTTGTCCTGCTTGTGAATTCATTGCATGCTTTGAGAGTATGGAATGAAAGGGTGTGATACTATTATTGATGCAATCTATTATGTGCCTATGTAAAACCGTGTGAGTGCACATGATGTGTCTAAGTATATGCTTATTTGTGGGATTTAATAGGGAAACTAAGACTCAATCATCTCTAATATGAAATTGATTAGGTCTTCCTAAATGTGCAAAAACGTGCATATGCCAATGAGTGTGCGTGTTGACAATCTAGTGCAAACTATATGTGCAAAAACGTGCATATGCTAGTGAGTGCTCGTGATACAATCTAATGCTGACTAAAGAAGACTTGGTTTCCCAAATCTTTGTTTTTGTTGGGGATGGCTTGCAACTTAAACTAGTAGCACTTTAGTCAGTTCCCGTTTATTGTTGTCTTCAATTGGACTCCATCTAATGTTTCTAGTAGCACAACTCCGATGGGATTCATCTTTCATACTCGGTAGGGTCCTTGACCTAGATACTTTAGTTTCCCCTTGTTTACTTTGGCATTGTATGATGGGACTAAGTTGCCTTCCTTGATGTCTTCAGCTATAAGATTTCTATCAAACTATGCCTTTCTTCTGTGTTTTTCTATTGTCATGGCATGGTAGGCAACTAGTCTTGTTTCTGTATGCTTATCCAAATAATAGAGCCTTTCTTTCAAGGATTCATGGTCTCCCATGTCTTCCTATACTACTATGTGTAGGCTTGGTATTACAAATTCTAGTGGGACCAAAACTTTAAGGCCATACACGGGCCATACACTAATTGAAAAGGTGTGTTACTTGTACTGACCTTGAGTGTGGTTCTATATGTGCATAAGGCTGCATTCAGCTTCTCTGCCCAATCAAAACATTGTGGTTCTACTACCTTGGTGAGGATAGTGCATATTATTTTATTGGTGGATCCGGCCTATCCATTCCCTTAGGGGTAGTAGGGTGTGCTTTTTTTATGGATTGCCATAAAGCCAGACAAGAGTTCTTGGATTACCTCATTGACAAAATGTGTTCCTCTATCCGACACAATTTCAATGCGGCATCCGAATCGGGTGATTACATTTTTGTATAGGAATCTTGCTGTGATTCTGGCATCTACCTTTCTGACTGCTTTAGCTTCAGCCCAGCTTCAGCCCATTTTGTAAAGTAATCAGTGGCCACAATGATATAGCATGCATGTGCTTCTTTTACTGCTAGATGGATGGGACCCACATAGTCAATCCCCCATTTTTCAAATGGTTTTTGTGCAATAACTATTGTTAGGGGATTGAAATCTTTGTGTTGTGGTTTAGTAGTCCATTGGCATACATCATAGCCTTTTACATATTCATAGACATCTGCCCAAAGTGTTGGCCACCAGTAGGTTGCGAGGAGAGCTTTTCTTGCTGTGGGTTCCCCTTGGAACTGTCCTCCTACAATGCCTTCATGGACTTCACTCAGGATTGGCATGATCTCATGAGTCATTACACATCTTCTTAATATCTAGTCCTTGCCCATCTTGTACAATTGTTCTACAATGAGTTGATAGGGTGCATCTACTACTTTCATTTCAAGGGGTGATCTTCCTGCCATTAAGTACCCAATGATATCTCCACACCACTCTAGAACAACATCTATTTGAAATAGTGTGGCATCTAGTAAGTCATCTTCTACTCCAATGGCTTCTTCTCCTGACTTGACACGAGACATGTGACGGGCAATGTAGTGTTGGGCACCTTTGTGGACCACTATTTTGAAGTGGAATTCTTGAAGCAAGAGGAGCCATCTAGTTCTTCTTCCTATTGTACATGGATGGTTCACAAGATAAAGCAATGCTTGATGGTCAGTGTAGAAGACAAAATCATTTGCCAATAGAGAGTGCCGAGATTTCTTTACACTATACACCATTGCTAGGGCTTCTCTTTCTATGGTAGTATAGTTGATCTCTGCATCGTTGTCGACTGGCACAATAGAATGGGTAGTCTTTCTTATGTTCACCAAGTTGACAAAGCATACTCCCAATTGCATACTTGGATCTATCAGTATGAACATGAAAATCAATATCCCAATTGGGAGATATAAGGATGGGTGCTGTGATTAGGCACCACTTGAAAAGCTCAAAGGCTTGGTCGCACTCTTCGATCCATAAGAATTCCACTAATAATTTGTAAAGTGGTCTAGCTATCATGGCATACCACAATATAAATCTTCTATATAGCTGTGGCATGTCCCATAAAGACCTATACACCTTTGGAATTTGTAGGAGGAGGCCATTCCATGATGATTTTGATTTTGTCCATGTCAATTCCAATCCCATGTTGAGAGATGATGTGTCCCAAAACAACTCCGTGGGTGACCATGAACTAGCATTTTGTTGGATTTAGCGAGATGCCATACTCCCTCCATTTGATTAGTACTGCCTCAAGACATTTAAAGTGGTCTTTTTTGTTTGAATGGATGCACAAATCATCCAAGAACACCTATAAAAACTTATTCAGAAATGACTTGAAAGCTGTGAACATGACTCATTGGAATGTGGCCGGGGCATTACAAAGGCCTAATGGCATGACTCTATATGCAAAAATACCCCATTCTATAGCAAATGTTGTTTTTGATTGGTCTTTAGGAGCAATTTGCACTTGGTTATAGCCACTGAAGCCATCCAAGAAGCTATATATTTCGGAGCCTGCCACCTTTTCCAACACTGTTTCTGTAAAGGGTAGGGGATAATGATCCCTAATTATGGAGGCATTCACATTTTTTAAGTTTACGCATATTCTGAGCTTCTTGTTGCATTTAGACACAATGATGATGGGTGAAACCCAATCAATGTGCTCTATCTCATAGATGAATCTGGCATCTAGGAGTTTTTCTAGCTCATTCATAAACCATGGTGCCATACTTAGGATTTGTGTGATAAGGTCCACATACCTTAGGGTGAGCACCTTCCCTTATAGGTATCGTGTGTACTGCCACTTCTAGTGAAATTCCTTTCATATTTTTGTATGACCATTCTAGGCAGTCACAGTATTCCATTAGGAGTGTTTTGAGTTTGGTTTCATCTTCTTCTCGAAGTTGTTTCCCAATGAAAACCAATTTTTCTTCCTCCCCTTCAAGGGTGAGGTTTATTGTGCGTGTTTTTGCCATTCCCTCATAGATTGGAGTTTCTCCAATGCTATCGGTTTCTTGAACTTCCGATTCCCCCAGTGGTCTTGGCATTGCTATTGGCGCATTGCCATGTGTAATTCTTAAAATATTCTGGCACTTCTCGAAGATCGGCCTCTGATGGTGTTGAACTATCCTGACATGTGCCATGTGTATAGGGTGCAATAGTTTCATTTACCAATTTGTTAGGCTCTTTTTGACTTTCTTTTTTTGAAGTCTCTTGGATCGAGCTTCATCTGCACATGTGACTTATATTTTCGAAACTTCTTATGTTGGGAACTGTGGGGTAGCTTTTCCACTAGTAAGGTGTTTCCAAGTAAGGGTTCATTTGCTGCACATACTCTTCGAGTCCCTTAGTGGACCATTTAAGAGGTGCTGGTTCTGATTTTGAGGGAGCTAGCTTTGCAACGTACAATTTGATGATCCTTGTTTGGACTCATTCAAATTCATTGAAGTGTTCAACCTTGGCTTTTCTGTGATTTCCTCCTTCAGCTTTCTTGAGAGATCTTCTGCTATTATTCAACTTTGGAGGTTCAACTTTTGGGAGCTTGACTGCCATTAGGGCATGTAGAATGGCTAAGTCATTATCAAAGATTTGATCTTCAATTTCAGCATTCTCAGCCTTAGTTTCAAGGTCCTAAGGAAAATCTGAGTCATCATTGGTATGGGTACCTTCTTCAGGTTCATTATCCCACTCGAGGTTAGCCATAAAGAATGGCATCTCTAGATCGATTGTTCTTCATGTATGAGTGGAGGATCTACCTATAGCACCTTAGCATCAATCTATGATAAGATGTGGTCTAATGAATGACAATTGTCGATGGTTGCCAATGTCTGTATCCAATTATTGACATTGCTTTGTGAATCACCCACTATGGCATGCTATTGCAAGGGAGCTGATTTGCTTGAGATTGTTGTTGAAGATGTGTCATCCAATGCTCTAGGCACAATTGGTTTTATAGCTCTTGTCCCCACATTTACCCTGATTGCGGTGTTGTGACTCTGGATTGTTAGTCTATCAGTTCCCCAGTCATGGAGGACTGATGCTTCCCGTAACCAAGGACGTCCCAGTAAGATCTGATAGGATTTTTTAGAAAGATCCAAGATTGTGAATTGAAAGGACAAGTAGGCTCCTATGACCTTTGTGGACACACCATTCACTATTTCCAAGGGTTTAGCCCGTATGTTGAAATTAGCCTTTTGCATTGGTGGGAGACCCCATTCTTCGTAGAGCTCCTTTGATAGGACTTTACACCTGCTCCACTATTTACTATGGCTTGGACTTCATTATATGCCTTGTGGATCAAAGGCACAGTAATGTTGCATATGTCATCTCTCTCAACCATCTGCACAAGGATATCTTCAATGTCGTTCATAGGTGGTGGGGGATTTGCGAGTTCAATCTATCCTTCAAAACTCTCCCAGAGATTGGGACAATTCCGTAGGAGGATTTTGATGGGAATTGACACAGGGCAACTCAAGATGCTAGAGAGTGCGGCTCCTTCAAGTTGACATGGTGGTACATTATGTTGTGAAGTCTGTTGTTAGAACAGAGGCTCAAGTATAGTATCAATACTCTATGGGGCCAAGTCATGGATTGGGTCTTGAGCTTGTTTCTCAGCCTCAAATTGAGCTTGTTCCTCTTGTTTCCATTGTTGAAGTGCCTGAAAGTGAGCCTTCTCCACTTCTGCATTTGGATATGAAGCTTCTTTTATTTGAGCCTTGGGAGTTGATGTGGATGAGCTCAGCTGCTCATTGCTTAGCAGAGGTGGAGGCACTTGTGCTTTCTTTTTAAGAAGTCACTTTGGTTGGATTGGAATGTTAGGGTCCTTGGTGGCCTCTTTCTGTTGGTGTGTAATTACATTTACAGGTTGTGATATTACACTTGCTGGCGGACCCAGACTTTGATGGTCCATCCCAATGATGCTGATTGGGATGTTACGCTTTACCTCTGTTTGTTGTGGGACTTTATTTTTCATGGGACAATCCATACACGCATGTCCTATGCCACAATATCTATAGAGTGGTTGGAAAGTAGCGGGGCTACCATAACGAGGGCACTCTACGATCCGGTGATTTTCTCCACAACTGTAGCACTTGATTGGTACTTGATATGTGTTGGGACCTACTTGATTTGCATAAACTGGTATTAGACCCTCTGCATTTCTACATAGTACATTGGGTACTCTACTTCATACTCAAATGGCGAGTCTACTTCCTCGGTTTATAATTGATGTATTAGAACGGCCTGAGGATTTGGATTCGGTGCTCTTGGATATGGTCATGGATTTGGATTCCTGAGTAGTTGTGGGACTTGTGTCCAAACGGGAACAAGATTTAGCCTCAAAACTGGGGGCACTTGTGCAAATGTTGGTTGCCTATACACTAGCATGGGTGCCGCTTGGTATTGTTGAGGTCGAGGTGGGTTGTTGCGCATGTTGAAGGTGCAACTGTTTTCATCATGGCCACCGATGATGCAGATATGGCACCACAACCTTGGTGGTGGATTTGCTTATGCAGTGATCCTCGGGAACTCATTTGCTGTATGATTGGCCATGCAGTGTGGACACTAGACATTTTCTTGCCATGGATATGTCTGAGTTGGTGGCTGAGACAAGTGAAGTTTTTGTTCCATGGCCTACATCATGTCTTCTTTCGGCTGCATGGTCATGGGCCTCTAGGAGATCGTCATTGGATGTTTTAGCAATGGACTTTGATTTGCCCTTTTTCGAGTGCTTATCTCACACACTAGATATGCCATCATCACTGCTAGTGTCTAAGTCAGTCATGCTATCCTCGATGTTAATGGCTGCCGCATGAGTAGCACCGAACGTTTCATAGGCTGCTTATCTTTTTCATATCCTTTTGGATTTTCTTTCATAGTCCTGCAATGAACCAGGCTGTGAGGTACTTTGCATCAGGGCGTGGGCCACATTAGGTGATTAATCTTTTCATCTTACCCAGGTATGTGCATACATCTTCACGATGGCCTTGTTCGATCTTGATTAGTTGGAGAGCGGGATCATCTTGTAGCCTCTCCATTTGAAAGTGTCTTTTAAATTTTGTTTGAAGTAGGTCCCATGTGGCATGCTCTTCCACTAGAAGGTCTAGGTACTATTCAGACGCTTCATCAGTTAAGGCCATGGGAAACCAAGCCACGTTGATTTCATGGGATTGATCTCCACCTGCTCGGCATGCGGCATCAAAATGCTGGAGGAATCGGGCTGGATCTCCCCTACCATTATATTTGGGAAGTTCTAGTTTTCTCAAGGGGTGTTTGCCTTGATTGTTAATATTTCTTTGATTAAAGAAATTGTCAGCCTCTACATTGAGGTCAATATCCCCATCATTATTCGCGATGGTGTCCAACCATGTTGTGGCATGGAGTTAAAGGGATTGATTGAATTTTAGGGGGGGATTCAAGGTAGAGGATTGTCGAGGGCGGTGATTGTAGCGGAGTTATATGCGCATTTGGCGAGCGTTGGAGTCGGAGGCATTGGTCGAGACATAGCTACATGTAGATTGGATGAGATTTGCAAAGGGTGTTAGTTTGTGTAGGGAATGTTGTGTTAATAATGTGCCTAAGATTGTCCCGCGTGTGTAAGGAACTGTGCCGGTGCAGGTGGATCATTAATCGGAGGTCACGGCGTGAAGATACGAGCGAATTTGTGCAAAACGAGGCTCACATGGGGGCGCAAATGAGCGAGTGCTAGGGATGCCAAAATGGTGTGCAATGAACTAGAAAAATACCCCATAGCGTGGTGTTTCTATGTGTAAAATCTCGGTTCAAAAGGGGTCTAGCTTGGGTCCCAAACCTTTTTGGGGGGCGGTCTTAAGGGTGGTGTGAATGGACTTTAAGTCCAACTGAGGAATTTAAACCAAGTTAAATCTAGTTAGATTAACTAACCTATATCCTTCCAGTTACTATAATTGGGAGGTTAACCTAACTAGGTTTACTAACTATAGTTAGTTACTAAACTGAAGGTTAGTTAAACTAACCTAACTGTTAGTAACTAACTAGGGTAAACCTAACTAAGTTAAACTAACCTAACCTAACCTAACCTAGGTTAAACTAACCTAGGATTAGGTTTAGGTTTAGTTAAGTGTTTTTTTTTTAAATAATAATTTAGGGGGGGTTGGGTTTTCGATGGAAGTTTATGAGGGGGGGTGGGATTTTATCACGCGGCAGTGGTGGGGGGGGCGGCGGGGGGGTTTTTAAGCGACAGCGGGGGGTGGGGGAAGGGAGGGTAGAGGGGAGGGGAGGGTGGAGGGGAGTGTGAAGAGAGTGGGAGAGAAGTAAGGAGTCTCACTTGTAGCTTTCTCACATACACAATGGGGGAATACACACAAAGGTGTGTAGGAATATAAAAGGAAGAACTAGAAACTAGAAAACTAGAAGTAAAATAAGAACAAGATTGAAAGACAAAGAAGTACCTTGAAAAGAGTGTAGACAAGACACAAGCTAGATAGATTGCAATGATGTGACCCATGAATATATGGGCCAAAGTACAAGACATAAAACAAGAGTGCTTATGGGATAACTGTAGAGGTGCCACATGGCACACATTCAAGACACAAAGACTAGACTAGACTAGACAAATGTAGACTAGGGAAATAGTACACTTAGTGTGCACTTATCTCCAACACCCTCCTTAAGTGGACACTAGGAGGAAGACAGAAAGACAAGACTAGAAGATGATCTAAAACAAAACACAGTCAGATTGATAGACAAATAGATAGACAGACAAGACTAGATAGACAGAAGACTGACTGTAGACAAACAGAAAGACCAAGACACTAGAACCCCTTGACCTACATCATCGGTGGTCAAAGTGGTAGACAAGAAATATGAAATAATCAGAAAGCCCACTTCTCATCATATGAGGAAGGAACAGCAGGATCTGCTGATGGAGATGTTGTGGCAACATGGGCTGAGATAGATGCAGGGGCTGATGTAGAGGGTTTGGAGTATCAGTCCTTCTCTCGGTGATTGTCAGGCCACAAATGGTGCATGGATGAGCCTTGAAACAGTCCTTCTCCATATGATTAGTTTTGCCACAATGGGTGCAAGGCTTTCTTACCTTAGAGCTTCCTTTCTTAGTGTGGTAAGCAAACATAGTGCATGCTATAAAAGGAACATGTATCATCATGGTTGAGGTAATGAAGACTTTCGTCTTCATTGGGGGTTGCAAGGTTTAAGAGGAGTTCAAGGGTTAGAGGGAGGTTCAGGGTTTAGAAGGAGAATCCAAGGTTTAGAAAGAGGTTTTAGGGTTTAGATGAGGTTCCAAGGTTAGAAGGAGGTCCAAGGTTAAGAAAAAGGTTCAAGGTTTAGAAGGAGGTTCCATAGTTTAGAAGAGGTTCCAAGGTTTAGGGTAGAGTACATGGTGGAGAACTCGTCTCCCTTGTAGATCATGGAGATTAAGGGTTGAGGAACTAAGGGCTTAGGGGGAGCATAGGAGTGGGAGAGAAAGAAGGTATAAGAGCATGGGGGAAAGAAGAGAGAGGAGGGAGGAGGAGGAGGAGGAGGAGGAGGGAGGAGGAGAAGGGAGGAGGAGAGAGGAGGAGGAGGAGGGAGAAGGAGGAGGAAGAGGGAGGAGGAGGAGGAGGAGGACGGAGGAGTAGGAGAAAGAGGGATGAGGAGAAGGGAGGAGGAGAGGGAGAGGATGGGTTGCAAGGTTGGAGGAGAGGGGAGGAGGAGTTGCAAGGTTAGGATATGCTTTTGGACATGGAGTGCAAGGAAGCATGGACACTTGAGACAATTGCTTGGAATACCAAAGTAGAACTCAACACAATGCCCCAAAGAGTGTGGGTTCATTCCATTATGGGGTATTTATGCAAGTTGGAGAGCTTCTCTCTCTGCATGTAGGAATTGTAAGACATTCACTCTCTACATGTAGAACTTGCATGTAGGAGTTGTATGTAGGAGTTGCATGTAGAACTTGCATGTAGAACTCGCATGTAGGAGTTGCATATAGGAATTGCATGTAGAACTCGCATGTAGGAGTTGCATAAAGGAGTTGCATGTAGAACTCACATGTAGAACATGCATGTAGGAGTTGCAGGCAGGAGTTGCATGTAGAACTCACATGTAGAAGTTGCATGTAGGAGTTGCATGTAGAACTCACATGTAGGAGTTGCATGTAGGAGTCGCATGTAGAACTTGCATGTAGAACTTGCATGTAGGAGTTGCATGTAGCACTTGCAAGTTGGATTTCTATGAGGGATTATTTCTATCTTTATGCAAGGACAAGCGGAGCTTTGCTGCTACTCTACACACATTCTATTCTACCTATGTCCATGTTAGCGTAGAGACAACAATGAACCTTATAGATTTTTTTTTCCCGTGTTATTCCTGAAATTGGAATTCTCCCCTGAAGATTATCTGTTGCAAATTTGTTCCAAACTGCTGCGAATCGTCTTCATTTGCTGTGAATTGATCTAGAGTGCTGTAGTTGACATGGAGTGCTATGAATTGAGATTCTTTGCTACAATTTACCATAGAACATCCTACCAATAGGCAAATTTGAAGTCCAAAGAGCATCCTGGCACAATGTCATGGGCATCCGTAGCCCGTGGTTATGTCGATTGCCATGCAAATAGTGCATGAGTACCCGTGAGCAATAGAGGAGCTGCCATGTGGTAGGGTTAACATCAACACCTACCACATGGCCAATCGACTGCCATGTTAGCAGGCGGTTCACCAACAGTAGCAGTAGGATAGGATGAGGCTGGTTGGTCAACATCTAGCAGCGTGATTGGTAATTTAGGGTCCAAGGGGAGCCTATAAAAGTAGCCCACTTGGCCCTCATTCTTCATCCACTCCTCAAGCCTTCAAGCCTTTAAAGTAGCAACAGCTAGGCTTCCCCATGATGGCTCTATACCTCACTCAATCATGCATGCAAATTAAACAATTGTATATTCAAAGCTAAAGCTCATGAAGAGACAAAGAACCGAGAAAGAATTTTGACATACCAGTGCACACCAAAACACTTCTATTACTTTATCAATCAGAGCGCACCCCGATCGGGCTTGTTGCTCATTACAAAACATATGAAATAGCTAAAAAGCCTTTCAAAAAATCATCTACACACCCACACACTAAAAGATGACCTGCTCCAAAGCTTATAGCATCACATAAATTGCCAAGAGAGACCGCCCCTTCTTGTGCTTGCTAGCAGCTCCCAAACTATCAAAACCTCTAGCCATGTGGAGAGGCCAAGAGTTGCATGTCTTCCCTGAAACTATGGAGGTCAACCCTCGTGTAACCACTTGGAGAGCGTGAGAATGAAGGTGGCTCGTTTTCTCCTCCACCTATGTAGTTTGTTGCATGCAAGGAAGCCACATGGACCTACACCACGTCTAACCACACCAATTACACTTAGGCTAACTAAGTAGATGAACTCATGAGGATGAGCACTAACTAACTCCAACACCCCACAGCAGACCAGCAGGGTGCCTCATCCTCTACACGGATCTAGTGAGAATTCACATCCTCTAGAGTGGAGTGGAGTTAAAAACCTCTAGCTCATGATCATGGCTGATTTGAAGCTCACACCTTATTGTACATTCAAAGCTTTTTGTGCCTTTTGGAACACACGTAATCATAAGGTGCTTCCATCTAACACCTTTTTCTAAAAACTTTATAAACTTACCTGATGTTGCTACAATTCCTCTTACATGACTTTCAGTGTCTCCTTGCTTCATTCTCAACCCCTTGTTATAAGAATCTCTCATGGTTTCTTTGCTCTTAATGACCATTTCTATATGTAGATGCTGCAAGTCATCTATGTATGTCCTATGCTTCTTACATCTCCTATGAATAGTTTCCTCCCCTTCTCCCTCCCTCTCCTTTCTCCTCCCTTCTCTCCCTCTATCTTTATCCCCCCATCTCTCCCTCCCTCTCTCTCTCTCTCTCTCTCTCTCTCTCTTCTCCTTCTCCTCTCCTCTCTCTGCCCCTTTCTTCCCCACCCTTTCAAGTCTCCTCTTGAGCTTAAAGTCAATCAATTGCATACTATGCCCAAGGGATTGCGCTGCACAACAGTGACCCAAAAAAAAAAAAACTTCCCCTCCTTGTCACCTACGTCTCCCCTCTTATCTAATTAAATTTGTTTTTAAAAAATTATTTCTCCCCTCCCTCTCCCTCTCCCTCTCCCTCTCCCATCCCCCTCCCCCTTCCCCTCTCCCTCTCCCTCTCCTTTCCCTTTCCCCCTCTCCCTCTCCCTCTCCCTCTCCCATCCCTCTTCCTTCTTTTTTGTGTTAAATTTCTTATTGCCGCGGGAGTGCAAGAGACCTCTCCTCCCTTCTCTCTTCCCCTGTCCTCTCCCATTTGCCGTTCCCTCTCCTCTCTCTTCTCTCTTGTCTCGTCCCTTTCCCTCCCCCCCCCCTCTCTCTCTCTCTCTCTCTCTCTCTCTCTCTCCCCCCCCTCCCCTTTTGTCTCCCCTTCTCTCCCTCTCTTCCTCTTCCCCTATGTCTCTCTCTCACTCTCTCTCTCTTTCTCTCCCTCCCCCCCTCCCCCCCTCCCCTCTCCCTCTCCCTTCCTTTTTTTAAATTTCTTATTGCCACGACAGTGCATCCCTTCTCTCTCCTCTCCCTCTCCCCCTCCCCTTTCCCTTCCCTTCCCCTGCTCTCTCTCTCTCTCTCTCTCTCTCTCTCTCTCTCTCTCTCTCTCCCCCTCCCTCTCGCTGTGGCAATGCAAGGGACTGCTCAAAAATAAAAGAATTATTATTATTATTTTTGCTACTGTGACGATAGCATGATAGCTTCCTTACCCCCTATCCCCCCCCCCTCTCTCTCTCTCTCTCTCTATCTCGCTCTCCTTCTCCCCCTCTTCTTTCCACCTCCATTCTATCTCTCTCCCCTTCCTCTCCCTTTTACTTCTTTCCCTCTCTTTCCCCCTCCATCAAGATACGTCATTTGAGGGTGTGTGCTTAACAAACCTTTGTAAGTATTGCAAGGTGTTTATTGGCACCGTTATAAAGTTATTTGAGATTATACCATTTTTTCTTTTTGAAACTTTGAAAGGTGTTTATTGGCACTGTTATTAAGTCTTGGAGATTTTAGAGTTCTAAAACTCTGAAAGGTGTTTATGAACACTATTATTAAGTCTTGGAGATTTTAGAGGACTCTCATGGTAAATTAATCTCATGCATGGACCTTAACTATATGTGTATGTATGTATGTATATGTGTGTATGTATGTATGTATATGTGTGTGTGTGTGTGTGTGTGTGTGTTGTGTGTGTGTGTGTGTGTGTGTGTGTGTGTGTGTGTGTGTGTGTGTGTATGTATGTATGTATGTATGTATGTACGTACATACGTACCCCCCCCACACACACACATATAGTTTATCCGTAGATTTAAATGATTTTTTAAATTGAAGTTCTTATTAAGTTAAGGAAAACTAAAACTTTTAAATGAGGATTCTTAAAAATAAATTTTTATACTAGGATTTTTGCAATATAGAGTACTGTAAGAATTACATTTCTTAGTTTTTGCTTTTAGTACAAAATGATAGTGTAAGTAAAAAAACTCTTTATTTCAAAAGGCTAGTGTCATCTTTTGGTTTTGGGAGGATATTTTCATATAGTACATTTTTTCAATAGAAATTTAAGTACGAAAATGAATTGGGACCATGCACTAGTCTATGTAAGAACTTACGTTAATTTTCATAATTTTAGTTTTATTTGCTATTGTTTCTTATCTTTTGGTGTAGCTTATTTGTGTTACATTTTCATAATTTTGATTTTATTTCCTTCCAAACACTCTAAAAAATTGCTTGCTTTTATGTTTTTATTTGTGTTTTGAAGAGTGAGTTTTTCCTTAAATTTTATCCATAAACTAGTCCAAAAGTATCTATAAAAATGAATTTGTACATTGACAAGTCCAAAATTAATGAAATAAGTGTTCTTAGGACTCCTTTCCTTCAGGGCACTGGTTCCACATTGCTTTGAGCAGGTCACCTTTTTGAGCTCCCTAAGCAGTAGGCTTGGCCCTCCTTCCTCCTTTCTAGAATGTGTCTGGTTTCTCCCTTTAGGGGGCCCAGCCCCTCCGTTCATGCTGCTTCCTCTTTCCTTGATTTGAGCTTCCTGGTTTGCATGCTCGGCCCTTCTTGCTCCTTTCCTGGAGGGGGTTGATTCCTCCCTTCAGGCTCCTTTTCCTCGCAGTCAGGCTCGGTGTCTTTGACCTTCTTCAATGTGAGCTCCTTGTCTTTTGCATCTTTTAGCCAAATGACAAATTGAGCTGTAGCATCTACTTTCTCATCGTAGATAGAGGTGTAGCAGGAAGACACATTTGATCCATCCATGACCTGGGCAATGGCAAAAGGCATTCTCTACATAGCAATTTTGCATTAACAAACACCCTAAAGCAAAAAATGTGCACAGGGTGGTAGCACATAGGCCATTAGATCATGTAGTCATCTATGATGGGGTTATGGTAGACCATGCATTTTGGACCCTGCTACATACCAGGATAGTCATTTGATTTTAACTATTGCGGTTGTCAATACCACAATCTTGCTCTACATGACGAAGTTGCTTCTTGATTCCTTCCTCCCTCATCCTAAGGTTACGGATGTTCTCCTTCATTCTTTTCTCACTCTATGCAACAACTTCATTTGAATCCTTCAGCATCTATTGAAGCTGTTAAATTGCTCAAAAACATCAACATGGGCCATTTTCAAGACTTCCACTCTAGTTTGGAAATCTCTTAGGATGACACACTACTTTTCAAAACTGTTGAAAGCCATGGCAAGCTCGTACACAACCCTCTTGTAATCTTGTTGTAGGGTCTTGTAGCTTACTCTTTGGACTTCCAATAGTGTTTTGAAAAAACAACCCTCACTATGGCTACTATAACTTGCTCCACCGTGGTTGCTCTCTATATCCTTCCTAGCCTGGAGAGCTGCCTTGATGTCTTCTCCACTGCGGCTACTCTCTGCCCCAACCTTCCTAGCCTTGAAGCTCTCTCGCAGTTCCTACATCATCTTTTTGGTTTCTACATTCTCCCTTTTCATCTCCTCCATCATCTAGTCTTTTTCAATGTTCAATGTGTTCTGCATGTTGCAGAGCCGTTTGTAAAGACCCTCCTTTTTGGCTCTTTGATCTTCAAGCTCCTTTCGTATCATTGCTAGCTCCTTGTTTGTGATGTCCCCATCACTTATCACTTCTTCAAGCCTATCTCAGATCTCCTTCATGCACTTATCTGCTTCTTCTCTTCTATGCCTTTCCATGTCGACCATTTTTGCAGTGGCCTCAGCTTGCTCTTGTGCCTACAAGGCACTCGCTTGTGCCTCATCTACATTGGCTTCTGCACCTTCCCTGAGAATTTTCTCAAGTTGAAATGCCTTTGCTATATCAGTGGCTTTCTCTAATAGAGAAGTCACAACTTCTGAGACATCTGCTTATCGTATTGCTCAAAAATCCCTTTGAGGGTAGATGCCATTAGGTGTATTGCAACTCCAGTGGACTTAGATGACATTTGGATTTTCCATCCATGCAATTTTTCAAGTTGGTTAACACGCTCTTGGAGATCTCCCTTGAGAAAGATACATTACGTCCTTTCAGTTTCTCTACTACTGCTTGAACCTACTAGAATTTCACGGTTCCTCTCGTATTAGAAAAGAAGTGAATGGTCTTCTTCACCACATCTTGGAGGTCTATTGGCAAGCTAGAAAGCTTGACTCCACCATCTTTACTAATATGAACATTGGGGTATATATCTAGAATATCTTGTCTCTTCCATTGCTTCTTGAAGAAGTGTGCTTGCAAACTCCCTCCAAAAATTCCTAGAGCATTTTCAATCACACTTTTAGTGGCAGTAATCTTTTGACCTTGACAGGCTAGTTGCCCCTCCTTCACATTCACCTCCTATACCAACATGGTGAAGTTTTTGAGAGCATCCAAATTGGGCTTTGAAGAGTGAGAGAGGAGCTCCCATATATGTCACTATTTCAAGATCAGGGGACGAGAGGCTCTCACACTGTGCTGCAGAGGGGGAGGAAAGATTGCATGAGGAGCTTTCAAACTTTGCAAGGTCCATTACGAGAGGGGATAGAAGTTGTAGGGAGAGTGCAAGGGAGATAGAGATGGTTGAGAGGGATAGAAGATGAAACAGTGAAGGAAATGGAATAGTGGAGGCTTGAGTTTATAGTCCGAGTGCAAAGGAGAAAGAAACGGTCAAGAGAGGTAGAAGGTGAAATAGTTAAGGGTTCAATGGAATAGCAAAGGCTTAAGTTTATAGCCCAACTACACTGCCAAGGTGAGAGCCATTGTGGTGGTTGATTCAAATTTTGTTTAATTCAAGAAGGAAGTACCACCTTGCATGGTAATGAGTGATTAGAGGTGGCGGCATCTAGGATTCCTAGCTACGTCTATGGTGGTAGCTAAGACCCATCGGGTTGGCAGTTAATTACTAGCCTCTGCAATGGCCTGCAATTATTCACCTTCCAGTTACCACCACCGGGCTTGCATGCATGATTACTATGAGTGTAGTACATTACCACTCACTAGGCTTGCATGCTCAAGAGAGTACTAGAGTGCATGGTAATGAGCGATTAGAGGTGATTAGGCTTCATGATTTACTTTTGTGGGAATTACTACCTGGTGGTGGTGGCTCTCATCAGCCACGTCTGTCATGGCTATGATTCCACCGAGCTGGCAGTTAAAATTACCAACCACTTCAGTGACCTCCTCACCCACCATCGTGCTTAAGCATGCATGATCACTACTATGAGTGCAATAAAAATTATTAGTCATTGGGCCCACATGCTCAGTAGAGTACTAAGTGCATGGTAATGAGTGATTAGAGGTGATTAGGCTTCATGATTTACTTTTGTGGGAATTAGTGCCTGGTGGTGGTGGCTCTCATTAGCCACATCTGTTGTGGCTACGATTCCATTGGGTTGGAAGTTAAAATTACTAGCCACTACTCACCTACCACCAAGCTTAAGCATGAATTATCACTATGAGTGCAGTAAAAATTACCAGTCACACCGGGCTCGCATGCTCAGTAGAGTACTAGAGTGCATGGTAATGAAAGATTAGAGGTGATTAGGCTTCATGATTTACCTTTATGGAAATTACTACCTAGTGGTGGTGGCTCTCATCTGCCATGTCTGTAGTAGTGGCTAAGATTGCATCAGGCTAGCAGTTAATTACCAGCCATCGGAGTGGCCTGTTCACCCACCACATGGCATTTGCTTCATGATTACCAGCCCATCTGGGGTGGTGCATAAGATTCCACCATGGTGGCCTGCAATTAATATGGATGGAACCTCAGGCTCCAACCACTAGCCACCACGGTGGCTCCAACTTTATAATATATAAGATCCGTGGCATTTGGCATTTTACTACATTGTTTTCATCTGCCCCTTCTCTACTACTTTGCTCCACACCCCTCCTCCAGGTCTTTTCTGCCCCTGAACCACTTTGATCCATGTTCCCATCTCTAACTCTCATCACTCATTTGCTCCCTTGCTCAGACCACTTTAGATGACATGCTCACAGAGGGCCTCTTTATGGCTGTGATGTATGGGTTCCCCCTAGACGTCGATGAAGGCCTCAATATTTTCAGAGCAGAGTACTCTCAACTTGTTTGGAGGGTTGTAATCTAAGTCCTGGCAAGGTGCATAGCCTTTGGTCTCTCCATCGTCTCCTCTTTTGGCTCCCTAAAAAATTTTAATGCAACAAGCTATACTTGCAAAAATACTGAGTTATACACATTCCCTCTTGACATAATTTAATAAAAATATAAAGTGTCAACACAATAATATGGTTTTTGCCAAATGCACATATAACACTTATTTCATTAATTTTGGACTTGTCAATGTACAAATTCATGTTTACATATACTTTTGGACTAGTTTTTGGATAAATTTTAATTAAAAACCCAATCTTAAAAGCACAAATAAAAACACAAAAACGAGCAATTTTTTTGATATTTCTAAGGGAGATGAAACTAAAATTATTAAATTTAACACAGCCTCAGATAAGTTACACTAAAAAATAAGATTCAATAGTTGTAAACTCTCTTAATATTTATAATGGTGTTAACAAACACCTTCAGAAGTTATAGTATTAAGCAAACTCTCACAATATTTATAAAGGTGTTGACAAACACCAAAAGTTACAATAAGCCTCTCACTAGAAGGCATTAATATTTGCTCTTGAAATCCTAGATTCAACCCATTCAAGGGCTGAGTTCATGATCATCGATGTAGTTAAAACTATAGAAAAGAAGTAAGGAGTTATAAATTTTCTCCTATATAGCACTTTGTTGATTCCGAATGGCTTGTGCTTCCTGGGGTGGAAATCTCCCATAATGAGCCACACTTGAAGTAACCTCACTTAGAAAGTCTGTTAGCTCTCTCCTATATGAATGTAATCTATCTATTTCGCTAGTAGACCTACTTATTTTTCCTCTCTCCTCCTTCTCTAAGCTCTTTTGACAAGCAAACTCGTCCCTCTCATACTGGGTTAATGGAGCTCGCTGTCTCTTTCTGTGATCCCTCTTCGCCTCATTCTCAGTGATCCATTCTTTGTTGGTGCTAATGGCTTGCTCCACGGAATTGATGACTTCAAAAAGATCCATGGAGCTTTAAGCTATGGGAATATGGACCACAGGAACAAGAGATAGTGAGGGAGTAAGGAGACATGGAAGAAGAGTTTGAGAGTAAGACTATGAGATGAGTGCGAGAATGATATTGGGAGTAGACTCGAGTTCTAGAGTAAGGCTATAGGCAAGATGGAAGGAGTAAGCTTGAGGAGAGGAGGAAGGTAATGAGAGCAAAGTGGAATTATAAGTGTTTGGTTATAAGGTTGCGGCCAAGATGCCTGGGGTGCCAACTCAATATGTAATATGTTATGGGTCTCATCCAAAATCCAAGGTATGGGGGGACAAGGTCCATATATAATATGCATGGATTTCCTTAATAAATTTAAAATATGCATGGGAAAAATATGAAAATTTTATGTCCCTCCTCCCACAAAATATAAGATATATACCTTAAAAAATATGCAAAATTTTAAGATTTGTACATATTTTTCATAATATGTGAGGCCTAAGGGGGGGGTCTTTTGGATGAGGGGGGCTAAACCAGAAAATATCTTAAAATATGAAGCGTCTCCTTTCAAATTAATGTAAGTTTTTCATGTGTTACCCAAATTTAAAGGTGTAAAGACATATTTGACGATCTTTGAGTGAAGAACACAACCATGTTAATTTGAATAATTTCTACTCATGGCATATTTTTAAATTCATCTCATACTCAAGATTTTGATAGGTTTTCTTAATAAATGCAGTTGGTGCCCTAGGGCAAGATGGAAGGAGTAAGCTTGAGGAGAGGAGGAAGGCAACGAGATCAAAGTGGAAGAAATGTTTTGCTGTAAGGTTGCTGGCAAGATGGAAGGAGTAAGCTTGAGGAGAGGAGGAGGGTAATGAGAGCAAAGTGGAAGAAGTGTTTGGTTGTAAAGCTACAGGTGAGATGTAAAAGACAAATGACTAGAGAGGGATTTATAGAACTGTAAACTCATAATGTGAGACGAAAGATTTAGAATAAAGAATTGGGAGAGGTTGAGATGACTAGATTGTGTGAAGTAACAGATGCAAGACCGTAATGCGAGACATGTGAGACAATAGATTTTGAGTACATTGAATTCTATAAAATAAAGTGATGGAACACAGGAATGATATAATTATTAACTTCTCACCGAGATATTTATTTTATATAATAAGTTAGACTTGCAGATGCAAGACCATAATGCAAGACATGTGAGATGATAGATTTTGAGTACATTGAAATCTATAAAATAAAGAGATGGAACACAAGAATGATATAATTATTAGATTCTCATCATGAGATATTTATTGTATATAATAAGTTATACTTCGAATAAACCAATTAAATAAATTTAGAGAGGTGAGTTGTCCATTGAGTGAAGTAAAAGATGCAAGACCATAAATGTGAGAGACATATGAGATGATAGATTTTGAATCGGTTTAAATCTATGAAATAAAGTGATTGAAGACAAGAATAATATAATTATTAGACTCCCTTCTTTTTTCCATCCTAGTCCTTCTACAAGCATGTTCTTCTTCCATACTCTTAATTTATCATCTCCCCACCCACCACGGATGCCCTTGGCATCATCGCGTAGATGTGGAATCTGGAATCGTGATAGTCTCAAAGAATGGATTACTGACCAAGGAGCAAGGAGAGACACAAGAATTTGACAAGGCTCTCCACTGACATGGATGGAGAGAGAGGAATTCGATGCATAGAGGTGTACAGAGAGGGAGGAGACTCAGAAGACAGTAGAGAGTAAAAGAATTTTAAATATATTATAAAAGCACGACACAATCTCTTGGACTTCTTAAGCAACCTATGTTATTGCAACACTCGGTATGGCCGATTTGATGCGGATGCTGAAAGAACAATAAGGGCCTCCCAAAGAGATTATATAGAAACAATCTATGACTGCTTGAATTTCTTCCTTCATTGTAATTATGTTGAGGATACGGATGTGAAGTTTGTGGAAGATTGGGTTGTTGACAAGATAAGAGATACTAATGATGAGATCTTCTAGTGTGGTCTCAGCATGTGTGGCCTGTAATAGTCATTAATCTTATTTTGTATTATTTGCAACAAGCCTAGTAGGGCTGAGTAGATCATATTAGAATTGCTGATACAATTTGTTTTTGAGTAGCAAATTCTCATGCAATGTGGCTCTTATGACTCTATAATGTTATAAACTTTGACCCTATATCATGATTTGAGTAATCTTATTATTTTGAGTCGCAAATTTTCATCAAGTGTATCCATGATAAATGTCCCTTATGTATCCATGAGGGAATGCCCCTTATGTATGTAATAAAATCAACCAAAATAACATTGTGAGAGAAGGAAAACAAGTCACACATTTAATATGTATCCATGATGAATTCCCATTATGTATTCACATTAATAAAATCAACCAAAATAACATTATGAGCAACAAAATCACAAATACAAAGTTTTTCGACTTGCACTTTTTCATGCATCACTTGCTCTAATAAAGTTTTTTCTACTTCAAAAAGAGAGAGACTCACACACACACTGAGAAGGAGAGAGAGGAGAGAGAGGCACAAGAGAGATACAGATTGAGATTCTTTATTGACATGAGCTCATCTTGATCTTCATCAACCTCTTGATCTGACTCTTCTTCCTCTATATTTTCTCTGTCCTCCTCTTTCTCTTGTACCTAAAGATTTTGAGTGGAGGAACGTTGTCTTTTTGTCAAAGTAGCCTTTGGAATTGTGTCCTCTTTATCTTTTCTGAACAGAGGAACATTGTCTTTTTGTGAAAGTACCCTTTGGAACTATGGGCCTTGCAGTATTAATCTTTTCTATTTTGTGTCTTTCTTTCCTTTGATAGGTTGCACCAAAGTGGCCGTGGCTCATCATTCCTCTTCCTCTATCTTTTGTATTTCTTTAGGCTGCAATGGTTGTGTCACTTCTTCATTTTTCAGTTCGAATGTAGCATCTGCTTCTGTTTCTATCTCAAAGAGTTTGCATGCAGACCCTTGATGTGGGCCTCCTTATCTAGGATGCTTTTGGGCCAAAGTAGGAGCTCTCTCATCCTGCTTGTGTCCTATTTGTTTTTGAACTAAACTAGCATCCATGTGATCCTTCTTGTGCCCTCCCTACTCTTGACTAAATTTACTGTAATGTAAGTTGAAAGACAATGCATTTTTCCCATCATACTGTAGTGTGCCCAAGGTGAAAGACAATGCATTTTTCCCATCATACTGTTATGTGCCCAAGCTCAAAGACAATGCATTTAGCCCATCATATTGTAAAATGTGCCCAAGCTATAATGTGTCCACTGATACAATTAAGTGTGTGTCCATTTAACAAAATCTTTGAATGGATGATAAAAAGGCTCAATATATATACATCAATTCAAAAATAATAGCCAACAAGGCTTTACCATGAGATGAGAAAAAATAAAACTATGATGTGTCCATCATTAACAATTATATTGTGTCCACTAAAACTCTGCCCACTGAAACTCTGACTCTGATGTGTCATCTATCATTTAAAACTTTGCTCATAGGGTTGTGTTATAAGTGTGAAACCGCATGCGAATGTAGGATTGATGCCAATTGGGAACTAGATAGGAATTTTTGAGCATGGCTTTGATTGGTTGTTTTGGAGTTCTCTCCTCTATGAATTAACTAATTTATGCTAATCTAAGCGATACCAACCATCGAATCAAAGAAAATGCAAGAAATAATTTCTTTTTCATATTCATTTTAATAGGTTACCTGCAAGACAAGTGTTATAAACAATTTTTTATTCTTTACACATATAATTAAAGTATATTTAACTTAGCAAAACATTTTAAACTAAATTAAATATACTTTCAATATACATTTAATGTAAAATGAATTAAAAATTAAAGATTAAATAAAAATTACAAACTAATGAAATAGAGAGTATGTAAACACATAAATTATAAACTAAGGTAAAATAATTATAGTTTTCTATAGTCATCCTTCTCTTGATTAATAAATATCCTACTCAGCATAAATGATTTCATTATAATTAGACTCAATTATTTTCATCATAAATATGATTTTTTTTAAACTACTAACCTCACAAATACTTTTCATGTCAATTGTTACTCAAAATCGGCTATCCATTGAATCAGGCCTTTTTAAAAACTACGAACTCTTAGGTGTGTTTTCCAAACAAATACTTATCGGCGGATGGGGGCTCTACTTTGCACCTAAGTCAATACCTCCTAGGTTGAGGCACATGAAAAGTATAGTGTCCATCGGATAAGCTTTGCATTGTCGATCAAGCATTAAACTCAATTTTTTCCTCAATGTGATTCACATCCGTAAAAAAACACGCTCCTAAGTGTGTTGTCCGAACAAGTACTAATCGAATGGGTGGGCCACATTGCATGAAACTCAATACAACCTAGGTTGAGGTGTGTGCAAAATATTGTGCCCATCGGATATTCTTTGTATGGTCTCGATCAAGAATTAAACATCGTTTTTACCTTAGTGTCATGCACAACCATATAAAAACATGGTCCTGGGTGTGTTATTCCAACAAGTACTTATCGGATGGGTGCACCACTTTGCAAGCATATAAATACCACCTAGGTTGAGATGCATGCAAAGTATTGTTTCCATCAGATATGATTTGCATGGTCGATCACGCATTATACACCTTTTTTCCCCTAGTGTTATGCACCACCATAAATAGGTGCGTTTTCCAAATAAGAACTTATCATATGAATGCGAAACTTTGCACGCAAGTCAAGTCTATATCACCTAGGTTGAGGTGCATGCAAAGTATTGTGCCCATCTCATATGCTTTGAATGGTCGATCAAGAATTAAACTTTTTTTTTTCCTTAGTGTCATGTACAACCATATAAAAACATGGTCCTAGGTGTGTTATTCCAACAAGTACTTATCGGATGGGTGCACAACTTTGCAAGCATGTAAATACCACCTAGGTTGAGGTGATTTAAAAGTATTGGGCCCATCAAATAGGCTTTTTATTATCAATCAAGCATCAAACACCATTTTTGCCTCAATGTGATGCACGTCCCATAAAAACACATGCTCCTAGGTGTGTTATCCGAACAAGTACTTATTGGATGGGCGAACCACTTTGCATTCAAGTCAATACCATCTAGATTGAGATGCGTGAATAGTATTGCATCCATCGGATATGATTTGCATGTTTAATCACACACTATACATCGTTTTCCTCCTAGTGCTATTCACAACCATCAATAAAAGTGCTCCTACGTGTGTTATCCAAACAAGTACTTATGTGATGGGCAAGCCACTTGGCATGCACATTAATATCACTTGGATAGATACCTGTGCAAAAAATTGAGGCCATCAGATATGATATGCATGGTCGACCAAGCATTAAACTTTGCTTTTTCCTTAGTGTCATGCACAAGCGTAAAAAAACACTGTCCTAGGTGTGTTATTCCAACAAGTACTTATCAGATTGGTGCGCCACATTGCATGTAACTCAATACAACATAGGTTGAGTGTGTGCAAAGTATTGTGCCCATTGGATATGCTTTTCATGGTCGATCATGCATTATATATTGTCTTTTCCCTAGCATTATGCACAACCATTGAAAAATGCACTCCCAGGGGTGTTATTTGATTAAGTACTTATGGGATGGGTGCACCACTTTGCATGCAAGTAAATAATACCTAGGTTGATGTGCATAAAAATTATTGTTCCCATTTGATATTCTTTTCATGGTGGATTCTCGCATTAAACACCATTTTTGCCTCACTGTGATGCACATCCATAAAAAACACACTCCTAGGTGTGTTATCCGAATAAGTACTTATCAGATGGGTCGCCACTTTTCACCCAAGTCAATACCATCTAGGTTGAGACGTGTGAAAAGCACTATGTCCATTAGATATGATTTTCATGGTCTATCACACATTATACATCATTTTCCTCCTAGTGTTATGCACCATCGTAGAAAAAGGTGCTCCCAGGTGTGTTATCCAAACAATTACTTATGGGATGGGCATGCCACTTTGCATGTAGGTCAATATGACCTGAATAGAATCATGTTCAAAGTATTGTGTCCATTAGATATGATTTTCATGGTCGACCAAGCATTAAACTCCGTTCTTGCCTTAGTGTCACGCACAAGCATAAAAAAAGATTGTCCTAGGTGTGTTATTCCAACAAGTACTTATCGGATTGGTGTGCCACATTGCATGCAACTCAATACCACCTAGGTTGAGATGTGTGAAAAGTATTGTGTCCATTAGATATGCTTTGCATGCTCGATCATGCATTATGCTCCATTTTTCCCTACTATTATGCACAACTCTAAAAAAATGCGCTCCCAGCTGTGGTATGTGAACAAGAACTTATGGGATGGGTGCGTCACTTTGTATGAAAGAAAATACCACCTAGTTTGAGGCATGTGCAAAGTATTGTGCCCATTAGATAGGATTTTCATTGTCGATTAACCATTAAACACCATTTTTGGCTCAGTGTATGATTCACATCCGGAAAAAAACACACTCCTAAGTGTGTTATTCCAACAAGTACTTATCGGATGGACACAACACATCGCATGCAACTCATCACCACCTAGGTAAAAATGTGTGCAAAGTATTGTGCCCATCAAATAGGCTTTGCATTGTCGATTAAGCATTAAACACCATTTTTGGCTTAGTATGATTCACATCCGTAAAAAAACACAGTCTTAAGTGTGTTATTCCAACAAGTACTTATCGAATGGGCGCAACACATTGCATGCAACTCAATACCACCTAGGTTGAGCTACATGCAAAGTATTGTGGGCCTCAGATATGCTATCCATGGTCGATCATGCATTATACACCAATTCCCCCTAGTGTATGCACAACTGTCAAAAAATGCACTCTCAGGTGTGTTATCTGAACAAGTACTTATAGGATGGGTGGACCACTTTGCATGCAAGTATATATCACCTAGGTTGAGGTGGGTGCAAAGTATTGTGCCCATTTGATATGCTTTGCATGGTCGATTCTCGCATTAAACATCATTTTTGTCTCAATGTGATGCACATCCATAAAAAAATGCGCTCCTAGGTGTCCTATCCGAACAAGTACTTATCGGATGGGCACACCACGTTGCATGCAACTCAATACTAAATTATGTATATTATCTTTTATAATTTGAAACCATAAAATCACAAATTTAAATTAGAGATTCTATTAGCTAAATGCTTGTATCCTTGTACCACCATCAAAATTTAATAAAATCATGTAAAAGTAAAATATAATAGATTAATTTAATAAAAAGTTACAACTAATAGGAAAAATATTCAAAAGAGACTAATATTTTCTATAATTATTCCACAGGAAGAGGGCAACAAATTTCATTCTTGGGATGGAGGTGATATTATGTTGCCAAAGAGAAGTAGTTGCATTTGCTACAATCCATGATAGTGATCCAAATTCTCTCTGTCACTTTCAAAGACTTGGCAAAGATAAGGTTGCAGTTCTTGTATCAAGATTCTTAGTCCACATGTTGAGCTAAAGCATAAGTGTGGAGATATGGAAGTACTTGGAGATGTTACCAAACCTCAATCCCCAAACAGAAATGCATCAGTCTGAGGTCTATCATTTCAAACTCTCTTCCTAGCAAATGCTTCGTCTATGAGATCTTCTCTTCATGGTTCCTTGCTATGACAAGGTCGTCCACATAAAGGACCATGATCATACATCTGCCTCCTTCTCTAAAGATATACAAATTTGAATGTGATGGGCTCCTCCTAAATGCGTTTTGTAGAAAGTAGGCATCAACTTGTTGGTACCACGCTCATGGGGCCTGTTTCAGCCCGTAAAGTGCCTTCTTCAGTTTGCAGACTTTACCTTCTGAACCGGGGATCACAAAACCTGGTGGTTGTTCCATGCATACCTCCTCCTTGAGATCTCCATTTAGAAAGGTGGATTTCACATCCATCTGAAACACGGGCCAACTTCCCTGGGTAGCTAAAGCCAAAACACTGCAAATTGTGGTTAGTCATGCTGTGGGAGCAAAAGTATCATGATAATCCTTTTGCCACGAGCCGAGCCTTGTACTTATCCAATGTACCGTCGGACTTGTACTTGGTTTTGTACACCCACTTGGTGCCGATTACCTTGTGTTTTGGTGGTTGATGCACAAGGTCCTAAGTGTTGTTCTTCATTATGGAGCCATACTCCGACTGCATAGCCTCCATCCACCTATCATCACCTTGTGCCCCTTCAAGACACCTAGGTTCTTCAGCACGGATCACCTCTATCATCAAAGCATAGTTGACCAAGTGTTCTTGTGCCCTTTGTTGCTCCTCTAATCTCTTGGACCAGTGGTGATCGGATGGTTCCTCCTCAATGGCTGGAGGTTCTCTGCCGTCCAAAAGCTACCTTACCCACTTCGAGAATGGTCGTTGCCTTTGTGGTTCTGCAAGATCTTCTTCGTCTTCTTTATCTTGAATCCTCCCAAGCACCATTGGGGGAGTTTGGTCTACTGGTGGTGGTGGTACTGGATGGATATCTTGATCCTGGTTGTCTAGGAAGGAAGAATCCTCCTCTAATTGATGCGGCTGTTTTGAGAAGACCACATCATGACTTACTATTACCTTCTTGGTAACAGGGTTATAGAGATGGTAACCCTTCACCTCTTCACTGTAGCCCAAGAAAATACACTTCCGGCTCTTCGGTTCCCATTTAGTCCTGGTAGCATCAGGGACATGCACAAACAATCACATCCAAAAGCTCTAAAATGTGCAGTTGAAGGTTTCTTACCAGAAAAAAGGCTTGCAGTGGAGTCATCCCATTCACAGCCTTCATGTAGCTACGATTCAGAATATAAACTGCATGGTTACATGCTTCAGCCTAGAAAGTCCTTGGCAAATCTTTCCCTTTCATCATACTCCTGCCCATTTCACAGATGACATGCATCTTGCGTTCTGCTACTCCATTTTGCTGTGATGTATGTGGTGGGGGTTTTTGCCTCTTGATCCCGTGACTTTTGCAGTAACTCTTGAATTCAGTTGATGTGAACTCTCCACCTCTATCTGATTTCATCTTTAGTCTTCAGGAAGTATATCCATATCCTTCTACTGTAGAAGTCGATCAGCATCATGAAGTAGTGGGAACCACCCAAATCTTTCATCTCCATCTTTCCGCAGAGCTCCGTGTGAATGAGCTCTAGAGGAGCCTTTGCCTGTTGGCCTCTTTAAGAAAGGGCTGCCGATGCTGCTTGCCCATCATGCAAGCTTCACATATATTGGGCAGATCTGAAATTTCTAGTACGTCTACAATCATTCCACTTTTATGCATTTCCTTCAAAGAACTAAGGTTTAGATGACCAAACCTCTCATGCCATAGCTTAGTGTTCTTCACATCGGCTCGAGCACTAAAAGCTGAGAGTTCATAGATGTTGTTGCACTGTGTTCCTTTACCAATGACCTTCCCTTGAAGATCCAGAATCTGTGCACCATTCTTATTGAATTGAACTTTGAGGTCCCAATCCGTGATCGCAGAAATGGACAATAAGTTTCTCTTGATATCTAGCACATAAAGAACATTAGAAAACTGCTTTACAACTCCATCTAGACTTGAGAGCAATCGTACCTTTTCCTTTTGCAGGACATTTTGCATCATTGCCGATTGCTACAGGGATGTCATTCCCTACCGGCTGTAGAGAGGTATACCAATCCTTCTGACTGGTCATGTGGTGCGATGCACCACTGTCAATAATCCAAGGTTCATCCGTAGGTACATGAACTGCCTCCATGCAAATCTCCTCAATTGTGATAAATAGCTCTACTAGTAGTGCCTGCGCGTTGTTGCTGGACTCTTTCTTTACACCGTTCTTCTCATCTGCAATCTTCTTCCGACACTCATTCTGCTTGTGCCCTGCCTTGTTACAATAGAAGCACTTGATCTTCTTCTTTCTTCTTTTATCATAAGAAGAAGATGGGTTACCAGAGTCCTTACCATTACGTTTCTTTGATCCAGTCCAGAAAGCCGAATCTTCTGTAGTCCTCATCTTTTGATGCATCTTCTCCTCCAGAAGCATTGGGATGCAATCCTCAAAGTTGAGGGGCGGATTTCTATTTTGCATATTCAGTGCCATAACAGTACCTTGGTGGGAGAATCCGTATGCACCTTTGTGCTAGATTCTCGCTGGTGATGGTGCTGCCAATCGCAATCATCTGATCACGCAGATTTTTCACCTTGGTGATGAACTTCTCTGCCACTTCAGACTCAAACAATTTCTCGTTCGCGAGTTGAGTCTCCAGATTCTAAATCCGTGTCTGATTCGTGGTCTCGTATTTATTTTTCAAGACCATCCATGCCTCCTCCGTTGTGGTGACATGTTGAATTAACGCCATGACGAAATCACTTACACTGCAGACAATAGAACACAATGCATCTGCATTTCTTCTTGTCCATGCAAGAATCTCATCCGCAGGTTGTACTATCTGTTGTCCTACATTGGCTAGATTCGGTCTTGCAACCAGCCTCACGTCCACCCCAATAGCAGTGTCCCAAAGCTCATATGCACTTAGTATGGTCTTCATCTTGAACTTCCAGAGTGGATAGTTAGAGCCGTCCAACTTTTCGCTTTTGCCGAACACTGGGATACGCAGTCTTCCAGGATGGGCCATCTCTCACAATCTGCTCGCAAACAAAAACACACTACCAAATCTTCTTGCTAGAGTCCAGGCTCTGATACCATGTAAGAAAATAATACGTCTATGCTCAACAGATAACAGGATCTCGTACGCAAGAGAGAAAAATAGATAGTATGGAGAATCAAAAATTTGATTACTGTAGAACTGATACAATAGATCACGCTACCTCCCAGCTGTGCAATCCTGTGAAAGAAGCTTCGATGGTAAGCTAGAAATAGTAGAGGACGGAGGCTGGATGCTAAGGAATCAAGGTTGCTATAGCTAGTGATGAAATGGGCCTAATGGGCTTGCTCTTATATAGCCACTAGTCATAGTCGGTTAGACCCAATATGGTGACCGACCCAGTCCACCCAAAATGGTCAACTGGGGGTCGGAAATAGGCCACTAACCACATGATAGATTTGTGGCATAAAATAGAGCAACTAACCTACAGATCCCGTTCAGCCCACAGCCATCCGGGATCATCTGGGACTCCAAATGGGCCTGGCAACCCGAGAGTGGGCTACCTCAGGAAAAGCTCTGTCTACCCTCAGTGTGGTCAGTCATGGGATGCCTTCCCGCACTTGCATGTAGCCTAGTTGGCAATGTGCCAACTCCGTCCAGCCATTAGGCCACACATGGCCCCCATCTAGTGTCCAAACCAGGACCTACTAGATAACTGAGCTACTCAAATGCCTTCTCCTCATATGGGGGGGGCTTACAAGTAGAGTCAGCTAGTTCTTGCGTAGTTACATGAGAGTGGAGCATTGATATCTAACAAAAAGGACTATTCAGTATTTGACTTTGTAATAAGATGAAGATGCAACATTCCATGAAAATAAAGTGACAAATAAATTTCAAAAGGAGAAGTGTACAAATGTATAGAAGAAAAGGACATACATATGCATGAAAAGAAAGCGAGTCCAGGTAGATGTAGAAAAGCAACCAAATATAATAAGAGTATTGAATGAAGATGTTATGAAACAATGATAAAAAAGAAGACTCCTTATAGAGAAGCAACAAGAAGCAATTGCAAATGCATGCATTTGATCATTGCCATCAGAGCGAAGAACACGAGTTGTGGTGTCATGATTGGTGGGAGCATTCGACGTAGCACATTAGGCCATTCACGTGATTACCAGTCTCGAGTCTTCACAAGCTTGAGCCTCTGCACCCTAAAGTTCATAGAGTAACACCCTAGCAACACCTTGGGAGATGCACGCCCAAGAGGGGATGCTCTCTAACCTAAGAAATGGCCTACAAAAAGTGAAAGGGGTGCACAACTTAGATCAAATAGCTGCAAAGAGGGTGACATTAGCTATGTTGGTGTCCCTTGAAACAAAGGAGAAATGGCTTGGGTGCACAATGTCAAAGGTGCTGTCAATCAGAAGGACCAACATGGCTCTAGCGGCGATTGAACATAGAGAAGAAGCAATGCACAATCATCCTGATCCGAGAAGTCTGTGGGCTTCAATAGAATGCAAGAAAAGGAGAGACAGCCTAAGTGTGTAAGCCATTGCTATAGTGATGACGTTTTGGCACAAAAATACGAGAGTTTCTCTAAATAGAAAGGACATCTGTAAGAAGCGGACAGGACGAAAGGTGTTTGAGGATCAAATCATACACATGCTAGATACAACGCAGGTCAGTGGTGCCTAAACCATCCCGGTGGTTGTTTGTGATTGACCTTTGGGATAGTTTACTTATTTCTTTTCTTAAACTAGGCTTTGGACTAAATGTGGTTGTCCTAAACCAACCCGGTGGTTGGAACATGATGCAACTATAGGCAGGTTCAATTCAATTGTCAGTGATGTGATTGTCCTGAACCAATGTGGCTAAACTCATATTTGTTGTTGTCCAGCCCAATGGCATGGTTGAGCAGAAATTAATATCAATATATTTTGCAATATATTGTTATTTTACTAAACCAGCCTGGTGGTTGGAACAACCATGTCTGCTTTAGCTCAATCACTAGTTATGTGATTGCCCAGCCATTAGTTTTAGTGGTTGAAATTTCCTACTATTCGGGTCATATACCACTGTTAAATTGTGGAATTCAAAAATGAAAAGCAATATATTGTTATTTTCTAATTCAGAAATGAAAAGCAAGATACTTGTTATTGTCTAATATGTGAAGTTGAGACCGTCAAGCTAAACCATCCCGATGGTTGAAACTGACAGTGTCCTAAACCATCCCGGTGGTTGAAATTGTGACTGTCCTAAACATGTCCTAAACCAGCTTGGTGATTGAAATTGTGAGTGTCCTAAACCAGTGCAATGGTTGAAAATTGTTTTGCTTCATTATATACTTTAATTAAATTGTGTTTTGTATTCTTTTAGTAGTAGTAAAGAGGGGGCTCATTGTTCTATTGTTCCTGCACCGTTGGGTCAGCAGACGGAGTTGTATCTCAAGTTTGTGGATCAGAATCCAAACATTTCAATTGGGCAAAGGAGCTTTGTGCACTGGCAGGATAAGCAGTTCAGGACGTGCCTTGCCAATTTTCCCTGTGACACTATTGTATCTGTCATAGATTTTGCAAAAAATTATTCTTTTCATGAACAAGATGAGAACAAAGTGCTCATTCGTACAAGCGGATAACAATTCTTATGCATATCACGTACAATCATTTGCTTGATTCTTCCATGCTTGATGCCAATCTGCTTGATGACTCACAGGAGTCCAAGTTAATGCAATGCACTTACCATTTCTGCATTTCAAATGATAGGGAACATGACACCCTATTTGTGCAACATGCTTTTCTACTGCATTGAGAATAGCTGAAAAAGGAAAATCCCCATGTAGAAAATATAAAACAACATTGGGTGTGGTCAGATGGTGATGCCTCTCAATTTAAATTAGCACGTGGATTCCACTTTGTCTCAAGGTTCAAATCCTTGACCGATCTAGTCATGATGTAGAATTTCTTTGGGTCTAGCCATGGCAAGGTTGAACATGATGGATGTGGTGCTATTATTAAGCAAGCTATTGTATTTAGACACGCATGAGCACATCTTGGGGTGTCTTGGAGTAGTGGACAAAGACGACTGAGGTAGTACTAAGAAAATGTATGTAGTCTCATTGCAGGGAAACAATATGTCCACTTGTCCTACAAAATGGAATTTGTGTTGAGACTACTTCTTTTTAGTATATCTCAAACCACCACTGTGTTGGTTTAATTAAATTGTTTTGGTAAATCCCAGATGGTAAAACCCATGCTTGTTTTTAGTATATCCCAACAACCATTGTGCTGATTTTCCATAACGAATCCACACATCCTACAAATCCATTCATCTTGTAATAATAGAAGCAAACTATTGTGCTTGTGGCTGTTCATATCCTAGTGCAAACCAACCATCGCACTGGCAATAACTTATCCTACACTACTATCGTGCTATCCCTCCTTGGGTGTGATTTTTTTGTGAGCTTTTTGTCACGAGCTTTTTTTCAATTTTCATGAATATTGCAAGCTTTTCATTCACTTGAGAGAGAGAGAGAGAGAGAGGGGGGGGGGGGGGACATGGAGTGGGGTGGGTTGAAAGTTTGGGTTGTGGTTGCAGTTAAGAGAAGAGAGGGGGGGGAGGGGAGATAAAGGAAAGGGGGAGGGACGAGCGCATGGGTAAGGTAGCATGGAGAAGGGAGGGGAGGGGAGTTGGAAGATATATTCGTTATCATAGTGGAGAACGTAGAGGGGGAACTTATAAGGTATGCAAAGATGAGTGCAAGGAGGAGAGAGTATGTACATCTACTAAATGCAAAGGGGAAGTGAGAGCATGTGGAAAACTTGTTCATTTTCAAAGTGTAATTTGAAAGGTTTGACCTCATGATTCCTCGTCGAATTCCGATCATTTTGAGTACCAGCATGACTAACAATTAAAAAAATGGTGTTTTTGTCATGAATTCAATTTTGGCCCGTTTTGGGCCTATTTTGAGTCTGCGCCAGCACAGACTCAAAATAGGCCCAAAACAAGCCAAAATGACAAAGATACCATTTTTTCAATTTTTATCAGAATATGATCATGCTAGTAATCAAAATGACCGGAATTTGACGAGGAATCCAAATACGAGGTCAAGAGTTTCAAATTATACACTTTTAAAATGAACATATCTCCCATAGTTCATCCCTTCTACTTTGACTATGGACATATTTTCCACAATTTTTTGCCTCCTACTACCACTCATATCTACCCCCCCTTGTGCATAGTATACACTCTTCCACCGCTCCCACATGCTATGAAAATGAACATATCCTATATCCTCTCCCCCTCTTTCTAACCTCCCCATCTTTCTTATAACAAAAACACATATGGATTTCTAAAAAAAGCTCCCAAAAACAAAGGAAATGGTAAAAAAGCTCATATTAAAAAGCTCGCCAAAAGATTTTCCCCTCCCTACTCTACTAGCATGCTATCCTAAAATTTTTTGCACAGTGCTATACTAAAACTATGCCCTTTAGATTGTTTATCATTTCGTTAACCATCAGATTTCATCCCATGTTTGCTTTTAGTATATCCCAACAACCACTGCATTGGTTTCCAATAACGAATCCATTCATCTTGTAATAATAGAAGCAAACCACCATGCTAGTGGCTGTTCATAATCTATTGTAACCAGCCACTGCACTGGTGATAACTTATCTTACACTACTACTGTGCTATCCTTACACTACTGCCATGCTATCCTAAAATTTGTTGCACAGTGCTAGTGCCCTTTAGACTGGGTATAGTTAACCATCATATTTCAACCACCGAGCTACATAAAACATTTAAGTACTAACATGGAAGCGGGTCGATACAAAATCAGGTATTACAAGCACCATGAGAATATTCATAAGTTCAAGAAATGTCTGCAAGATTTATATTATTTCAAGGAAATTCCAAACTCCCAACTATCTTATCAACCTCTCTATAGTAAGCATCTCCCAGCTTTGGAGGCCAGTCTGCTACATTATGGCAGACCTCTTCACACACTCGGATCGCACACTACTTGCTTGACTCTGCCGACTTATACACCCATAGTAACTCCTCATTTCATTGGGGGTTCTCCTCATCCTGCTCTTTGTGCTCTATACATCTTTGAGCCTCTTTCATATCCTGCCAAAAGAAACCTACATCATGAGCTTGACAAGTACCTTAAAGAAGCAGAAAAAACAATAGGCAAGGAAATTGATAATCACCATCTATGCCAACTCCAAGTATTACACCCACCACCGAACCATGTCCTCCTTGCAGGCTATTTTCCTCCTCCTTCTTCGGGTCTGTTTCTGTGAGGATGCCATCCAACATCGTTTTCAAATAGAATAAAGGCATTCCAAAGTCTTTTGGGTATGCCATAAATTCACAGTAGGTGGATCGGTGTACAAAGTTTGGATCGATGTATAGAAGTTTGGGGCTAGATTTTGTAATGGGCTCTTAGTTGTATATGTGCTGCACGTAAATAGGGAGAGAGTTCATTGAGCCCAATCTTCTCATTCTTCAATCTCATGTTAGTTGTCTAATCTAAATATTTCGTCTCACATTAGTTGTCTAATCGAAATCTTTCATAGTACAATAGTTCACTAATTGAAATCTTTTAGTCTCACATTAGTGATCTAATCAAAATCTTTCGTCTCACAGTACGTGTCAAATTAAAATCATTCGTCTCATTATTATCACCGCATTGGTGTGGATCAAAGGACACTATCTAGTCACTTGGCTGAGAAAACATTTTGCAAGTAAACTCTAGAGAAGTTTAACAATTCAATAGATTACACACAGATTACATAGATCACAATCTCAACGACTCCTTTGTTGAGATATCAAGCTCTATCCCCGACATATCTCCTGGATGACTATCATTTATGTCACCGTCTATGTTAGTTGTACTCGTGGTGTAGTTAGACTACCACGTATGTTTTGGTTTGGGTTCACATATGAACCACGTATTCTAGGTTTTGACATATAGGGTATTTCCCTCTTCTATTGTATTGTTGTTGTGTGCAAAAGTGAAGAAAGGCTTCACCCTCCAACCTTGTGTCCTCTCTCTTTTGTGTGTTGTGAAGAAAGCTGAACTTGAGTCTCCTATCTCTCTCCCTCTTTCTTTACATGGTATCAGAGCCTTGTTCGTGGTAAGGAGCTCAAGAAAGAAAGCCAAGTTTGTGGTGTCCTGGTAAGAGGACCAGTGTTGCTTTCCTACTTCGAGTTTGGGAGCAAATCTCTGCAGGTAGCACAGCCAAAAAGTGCAGGAGTGCACTGCTTCAGATTGAGAGGTCCTTCGCGGTGCGGCGAGAGCGCAGTATTTTTCTGATTTGAGGCCGTTTCGGGGCCCGTTTTGAAGGCGGAAGTTCTTCGCAGGCACTCAGAAAAAGGCCCTGTTTTTGCTGTGCGACCACCGCGCGGCTAGTCGGTGGAAAGGTGCCACGGAAATTGCATCGTATGCCTATGTGCAGAGATATTGGGAGTTGCAGATTCATGCCTGTTGCCTGTTGATGCAAAATCGTCACGAGGAAGTGACTGTGTGGTGAAATACCACTTTTGTCAGTGTTGCAGATCTGCCCCTGTGAGGCTTTTCGCAGAAGTTTTGCTATTTGCCCTTGTGAGGCATTTGCTGTGTTTACAGGTTGCTGTTGCAATTCGTGATTTGTAAAATGTCTGAGAATCTGTCTACCATTGTCAGTGAGAAGCTTGACAAGAACAACTTCCAAGCATGGAAGTTCAGGATGACAAACTTCCTTATGGGAAAGGGAGTTTGGGATTACATCAGTGGTGAAACTGCAGAACCAGTTTTGGGTACTGCTCCCACTCCTGCTGAATTGAAGGCCTTTAAGGAATGGCATGAAAAAGCCAGAAAATGCTTGTATTGGCTATCTGTTAGCATTTCAGATTCTATGATTGTGCATATACAGGATCTAGAGACGCCTAAGGAAGCATGGGATACATTGGTGAAGCTGTATAGCACAAATACCAAAGCACGAAAGATGCAGCTAAAGCAGGAGTTGCACAATGTGCAAAGGAAAAATCTGAATATAAATGAGTATTCCTTGAAGGTGAAAGGCCTTGCAGATTCTCTTGCCTCCATTGGAGCACCTGTTGATGATGAGGACTTAGTGTCCGTGACCTTGAATGGTCTTGGGAAAGATTATGCACAATTTCGGACATCCATTGGAGTCCGTGAAACATTTCCTGATTTTCAGGAACTTATTGCTCTCTTGCTGAGTGAAGAGCAAAGGAATGGTGGTTCAGCCACCTCAACTTCTCAAGAGACTGCTTTCTACTCGAATACAGGTAGAGGCAGGGGTAGAGGAAGAGGCCGTTCTGGTGGCCGTGCAGGAAATCAGAACCAACAACAACAATAGGAAAACCAGTCCTATGGAGGAGGACGTGGTAGTTCTAGAGGCAGGGGGAGCCAAAGAGGCCGTGGTTCATGGCAAAGGAACCAGCAAGTAAATAGCAGCACAGAATGCTATTATTGTGGAAAGCCTGGACACAAGGAGAATACATGCTATAAAAAGCAGAATGACATCAAAAGTGGAAAGTTGCAGCAAAGCAACTATGCATCATCAAGTGGGCATGGTGACGACAGAAATGAGCACCTTTTTGTGATGCAGCATATGGTTAACTCCATGTCAGGAGATGCTGCAGCTTGCAATGATGTTTGGTATGTTGATTCAGGTGCCTCTAACCACATGACCAGTCATGGTGAGTGGTTTCATGATGTCAGAAATTTGGATAAGCCAGGTTATGTTGAAACAGGTGATGATACTGCGCACCCAATTACGCAGGTTGGTAAAGTGCAATTGGCTATGCAGGATGGCAAAACAAAGTACTTGGCAGATGTACTTCATGTTCCAAAAATCACTAAGAACCTGGTTTCAGTTGGCCAGATGGTTGAGCAAGGTCTGCAGGTTAGATTTAACCCTGATGGATGCTTCGTTGAAGACCTGAAAAATAAATGCCGCTTGGTTGCGAAAGGCAACAAAAATGGAAGAATGTTCACCTTGGATGTTGATATGCCTGAGGTGAAAGCTGCTATGTTTGCGCATGGGAGAGGTGTCATTGCAGATATTGAGATATGGCACAAGCGCATTGGGCATGTGAATATACAAAGGCTGAAATCTATGCAAACGAAAAACATTGTTGCAGGTTTGCCTAAATTCAGAGTTGAGGGAATGCAAAAGGTATGTGAAGCATGCCAAATGGGTAAGCAGGCCAGACATGCATTTCCCAAAAATGCTAAGGTGAGCAAAAGACCTTTGGAAGTGATCCATTCAGATGTTTGGACAACCAAAGCTGCTTCTATTGGTGGATGCCATTATTATGTGACGTTTATTGATGACTACACTAGGAAGGTGTGGATTTATTTTATGAAGCACAAAAGTGAAGTGTTCAGCCACTTCAAGGCTTTTAAGGCCATGGTTGAAAAAGAGAAAGGTGTGCATATTAAAGTGCTAAGATCTGATGGAGGGGGAGAGTACTTTTCAGAAGAATTTTGTGAATATCTGAAAGAACAGGGAATTCAAAGGAAGTACTCATGCAGGTCTACCCCTCAGCAGAATGGGGTTGCAGAAAGGAAGAACAGGCATATTGCAGAAGTAGGACGGGCGATCCTAAATGAGAAAAACATGCCTGATTATTTTTGGGCTGAAGCAGTAGCAACTGCTGTTTATATTATGAACAGAACCCCCACTGCAGCTGTCCATGGCATGACGCCTGAAGAAATGTATACAGGCCAAAAACCAGATATTTCTCACTTGAAGGTATTTGGTTGCATAGCTTATGTTCATGTTCCTGATGAGAAGAGAACAAAGCTGGATCCAAAGGCAGAAAAATGCATCTTTATTGGATATGCTCAGCACCAGAAAGGGTATCGCTGTTATAACCCTTCCACCCGCAAAATGCAAGTGAGCAGAGATGTTGTTTTTGATGAAATGAGCAGCTGGTATGCACCAACTGTTATGGTAGGAGATGCAGATGCAAGAAATGGGAATGCTGCAATAAATGCAGAGCAGCAATCTCAAGCCTTGAGTGGACCCAGAGAGTCCTCTACTAGTGGATCTAATGCATGGACAGGGAGATTGAGATCTAGTGAATCGTCACATGGCAGTCCTGATAGTGTTGTGCAGGTATCACATAAGGGAAAAGAAAAAGTGGACCATGCTCCAGTATTTGATGTGTCTGCTGGTAGCTCTCATGTTGATGGAGAGTCAAGCGGCTCTAAAATGAGCCTTGATGAGGAACTTGGGATTCCTTCTGTTGTTACACCTGGTGCAAGGAAAAGCAGGCATGATTTAAAGACCCCTGCAACTGATCCAGTTGTACAGAGGTCCACTCGTATTAAGTATCCAGTTGACAGGCTGAGATATGATGGGTATACAGCACATCACTATGCTTATATGGTCAAGGTTCTAGAGGAGCCAGAGCCCACATGTTTTGAGGATGCAGCAGGGCATAAAAATTGGGAAGCAGCTATGGATGAAGAGATGGCTGCCTTGGATGCAAACCACACTTGGGATTTGATGCCTTTGCCTCATGATAAGAAGGCTATTGGCTGCAAGTGGGTTTACAAAGTAAAGCACAATGCTGATGGGTCTGTTAGCAGGTACAAGGCAAGATTGGTTGCCATAGGTTTTGCACAGACATATGGAATTGACTATGAGGAAACTTTCAGCCCAGTTGCAAGGATGGCAACCGTGAGAGCAGTAATTGCTATGGCTGTTGCAAAGGGATGGTCTTTGCATCAGATGGATGTGAAAAATGCCTTCTTGCATGGTGACTTGCAGGAAGAGGTTTATATGATGCAGCCAGAAGGTTATGAGGATAAAGCACACCCCGATTTTGTATGCAGGTTGCGCAAAGCCTTGTATGGCTTAAAACAGGCGCCGAGGGCATGGTCAGACAAGATAGGGCAATATCTTGTCACTATTGGATTTCAGATTTCCAATTCAGATCTTTCACTTTATGTGAAAAGGACAAACAGAGGGATTGTGCTTATAGTCATCTATGTTGATGACTTGATTATTACAGGTGATAGTGATGCAGACATTAATGAAGTGAAGCTGCTGTTGAAGCAGAAATTTGAGATGAAGGATTTGGGAGAGCTGCGTTACTTCTTGGGCATTGAGGTTATTAGATCCCCGAGTGGGATATGGCTATTGCAAAGGCAATACGGTTTGGACATGCTGTCCAAATATGGGATGACAGGCTGTAAGCCTATCTCTGTTCCATTGGAGCAGAATGTGAAGCTCAATGCAGAGTCAAGTGAGCTTCTTGAAGATATTACTATGTACAGGCGCATAGTAGGTAGCTTGATTTACATGACTATAACTCGACCAGATTTGAGCTATGCTGTGGGGCTGGTGAGTCAGTTTATGCAGGCACCAAGGAAGCCACATTTGGATGCGGCTAGGCGCATACTGCGGTATGTGAAGTCCACATTGCATTATGGACTGTTTTATGAAGCTGGGTGTGCATTACAGGTACATGGATACACAGATGCTGACTGGGCTGGTAGTGTCTCAGACAGGAGATCTACTAGTGGTTTTATGTTTTCCCTTGGGAGTGGTGCCATCAGTTGGAGCAGCAAGAAGCAGCCAACAGTTGCCTTGTCGAGTACAGAGGCAGAGTACAGGGGTGCAGCAATGGCTGCATGTGAGGTAGCTTGGCTACGGAAGCTACTTGCAGATATGGGACAGTCAGTTCATGCAGCAGTTGTCATTCATTGTGACAACATTAGCAGCATCATGCTTGCTAATAACCCAGTTTATCATGCTAGAACGAAGCACATTGAGGTGCATTATCACTTTGTGAGAGAGAAGGTTCTAGCTGGTGAGATTGATCTTGTCTATGTCAGCACTGAGGAGCAGGTGGCTGATATCTTTACGAAGGCATTGGGTACCGAGAAGCTTCGCAGATTTAGGAGCTTGCTTGGTGTACGTGAGATGGATTTGAGCTTGAGGGGGAGTGTTGAGATATCAAGATCTATCCCCGACATATCTCCTGGATGACTATCATTTATGTCACCGTCTATGTTAGTTGTACTCGTGGTGTAGTTAGACTACCACGTATGTTTTGGTTTGGGTTCACATATGAACCACGTATTCTAGGTTTTGACATATAGGGTATTTCCCTCTTCTATTGTATTGTTGTTGTGTGCAAAAGTGAAGAAAGGCTTCACCCTCCAACCTTGTGTCCTCTCTCTTTTGTGTGTTGTGAAGAAAGCTGAACTTGAGTCTCCTATCTCTCTCCCTCTTTCTTTACATCCTTCCCTTCATGCCGCTTCCTCTTTCCTTGATTTTGAGCTTCCTGGTTGCAGGCTCGGCCCTTCTTGCTCCTTTCCTGAAGGGGGCTGGTTCCTCCCTTTAGGCTCCTTTTCCTTGCAGTCAGGTTTGGTCTTGGCCTTCTTCAATTTGAGCTCCTTGATCTTTTGCCCACATGGCAAATTGAGTGGTAGCATCTACTTTCTCGTCGTAGATAGTTGTAGCAAGCAGGCAGATTTGATCTATCCATGACTTGGGCAATGGCAAATGGCATTCTCTAGATAGTGCTTTTGAATGCACCCACACACTCCAAAGCAAAAAACGTGCACAGAGTGGTAGCATGCAAGCCATCGAATACAGCAGTCATCTATGATGAGGGTATGGCAAACCATGCATTTCGGACCCTGTTGTATAGCAGGATAGGCCTCCAATTTAACTATTGCAGCCGTCAATACCATAGTCTTGCTTTGTACATGAGGAAGTTTCTTCTTGATTCCTTCCTCCCTCATCCTAAGGCTACAGATGTCCTCCTTCATCTCCTCCATCTGTTATTTTTCAATGCTCAATGAGTTTTGCATGTTGCAAAGCTGTTTGTAAAGACCCTCCTTTTCAGCTCTCTGATGTTCAAGGTCCTTTCACATGTTTTCTAGCTCCTTTTCCACCATGTCCCACTTCTTCGAGCCTATCTTAGAGCTCCTTCATGCCCTTCTTTGCTTATTCTCTTCTATGCCTTTCCATGTTGACCAATTTTGTGGCAGCCTCAACTTGCTCTTGTGCTTGCAAGGACCTCACTTGTGCCTCCTCTACCTTGGCTTCTACACCTTCCCTGAGACTTTTCTCAAGTTGTGTTGCCTTTGCTGCATCGGTGGCTTTCTCTTGTAGAAAAGTCACCTTTTGAGACATCTGCTTCTTATATTGCTCAAAAATCCCTTTGAGGGTAGATGCCATTAGTGCATTGAGACTCTAGCAGACTAAGATGACGATTGGGATTTGCCATCCATGCAATTCTTCAGGTTGATCAACACGCTCTTGGAGATTGCCCTTGAGAAAGATGCATCATGTCCTTTCAGTTGCTCTACTGCTGCCTAAACCTGCCAGAACTTGCAGGTTCCTCTTGTATCAGGAAAGAAGTGAATGGTCTTCTTTAGTACATCTTGGAGGTCTATTGGCAAGCTCAAAAGATATTCTCTAATGTAGACTCTTGAGTCCATCTCTCTCTAGTTTATTCTCTCTCTATGAGTATTCTTGGAGCTTCCGCTCCCTCTTATATGTATGAAACCTCTTCTTCTCCCTTGTATTTGTAGTATTTTGAGTGTATTTGAGTGGAGTCTCACTCTCATGGCAATGAAAGTCACTTCTTATCATTTTCCTTGAGTCTCCATTCCTATGTTCTTTCTCTCTCTATTCAAGTCTCTAAAGTAGTTCTTGTTTGGCCGCTCACTGTGCACACATGGTCCATCCGTTTCCTGAGCCACCATGCAAGCTTCTTCCTATCTTTTAGGCAAATTCTAAGGGTATTGGATCGTTGATGATTGTGGGGCCTTGATGGAGTAGTTTGCTCAGGTGAAATTAGCATGGGTGGAGGGTAGTTTTGACGACAGTTTGACGCCCTTTTAGTGTTTTGCTCATAACTTTCTGCTCGATAGTTCGATTTTAATGAAACGTATATCAGCGCGAAGCTCTCTTCAAGGTGCATGTTCCTTTCTGATTAGATCAAATACTACTATAAAAAGTTATGAGTCTCTGTGTTTGATAGTCTGTTTTCGTGACAGTTTTGACCCCCTTTCAGTAAACTATCCATATCTCTTCAACAAGTTATCTATTTTCAATGAAAATAAAACACCACCACCTTGAACAAAAAGAATGGCGAAAGGTGTGACTTTGAGAAGATTTTAAAAGTCAAATGAAATATCCATGTAAATTTAAAAAAATTCTTTAAACTGATAATGAAAAGTGTAACTTTGAGAATGTTCTAAAAGGGGAAAGCAACAACTTGCAAAATAAAGAAACTTTATGCAATGTAAATGTTGTGACAATGACCAAAGAGGTTATGTTACATATTTTTAGTTGGATAGTCTTCCATCCATAGAGAAGAGTGTACTTAAGTGACCAAGAGCACACATTAGTGCGTTATACAAAGGGTTGTTTTGAGTGTTCAATGTTTGATTGTTCTTCATATATGATACACAATACTAAGATGGTAAGGAACAACGTTGTCAAGAATAGACATTTAATACAGTAAAAAGTTGGTTACATAAAGAGGTAAGTCTTTTGGAAGCTTGAAGAAAGAGTCTTTTGTATTTCTTTGGGGCAAAGGGGATCGAGGGAGGGGGGGTTCTGGGGACTTTTAGAGTACATTCTTGCATACCCTAAAAGACAACTTTAAGGGTTGCATGTTCCCATGTGAGATTGTTGGAAATTTGCCTTGAAATAAGGGACTACCATTTTCAAGGCTAACAGGCCCGTCTAAGATTTTTGCATCTTCTCCTCATATGAAAAGCATCGTGCACTATGCAAAAGCCTACCAACAAGCCCAAAAGATTCGAGAGGATGTTTCAATCTCAAAAGGCTGAAACATCAAGATGGGAAGATGGTCCTCGCAAGAATGTACTCATTGGTCAAAGGTGTACTTGAACAATGCTAGGAAGAATAAAATTACTATTTTTGGCAAGAGTGAGGGTATCATGTTTTCGTCAAAGGTAGAAAGGTGAGGTTCTTCGTTAGAAAAAATATATTTTCTATGTGACGAAATAAACTTGAGTCTTGATTTTATTGCTTAAATTGTGTACTGTCCATTTTTTATCTTTTAAAATACATAAATCTAATGTTAAAAAGTAAAGACTAAGCAAATCCCAACGTTTTATAAAACCAATTGAAATCCGCACAAATCTTTCCACACATTGGTGTTTCGTAAGGAGCTAAATTGCACCCTTAAAAGTGTGCGTTGAAATCTGGCACATGAGGTGCAAAACCTCCAATTGTGAGCCTTCCGATAGCCATGTGCTGATTTGGCTATCCAACTTAAAACAGAAGGTGAATCAATGCCTGACGGTGCCGACTGCACGAGCAGGTAATGTTGCAACCAACCGACAACTAATAGGATGGCTACCACCAAACTTCAGGCCACACTACAAAGAGCCCTCCACGTACCGGATTTCTATTGGATCATGTGCTCTAAATCTGATAAGGTCTGGCCCACTTCTAATAGCCATGTGGTGCCTATAAATGCGATAGCATCTGATAGGCAGCATGACTAACAAAATCCAATCTCCTGCAGACATGTGCTCGATCTATTTGAGGATCGCACAAGCGAAGCTCATGGCACCTCATCGTGGAATCTTGGCCCATATCGTCGACGTTGGCGACACAAAGAATTTCCCGTTTAGAACTCCAGCCCGAAACTTCAGTGCTGCATCAAGATTCAAGAGTGACGCCTGACTGAAGTATGAAAGTCATCGAGGCTGTATTTTGAACTCGAGGGTACTGGACCTTTGTGATTTACGAAACTCAGCGCATTGCAAACGAAAAACTTCAGTCTGATAAGCTCGAAAATTCGAAGTTTGCCCCAATTCTTATTATATATATATAAATCGTGGCGACTCAAATGCATCGCCCTCTGCTATGCAATTGCACGCACAATTTCCGAGTTCCCGAAGACTGCAGTCGAATGACGGGAGTCACGGGACGACGCCCACGGCAACGACTTGCTTCAGATAATTGAACGCAAGTCTAACTTTCGGGGGCGCGCCAATGACGCAGAGAGTGAGCGGGACCTTGATTGATGGGAGGGGCCGAGGCCCAACGTGAATAAATCGTCAGGACGACGATTCGTTTGAACACTTTGCAGGTTGGACGAATCAATCACACAGCCATGCCCTGTCAATCAGGATGTAGCTGCTGATGGGCAAGCCGCAAAAGTAGTCAGGCCTTCAAAATTGAAGAAGATTCGCGTATGTTGTCATTCTTGATGAATGATACCCACAAGAGAGCCCACATGATTTGGGAATTGTATTATTGCTTTTTTTCCCCTGCCTCGGCTAGGTCTAATTAATGGCATCGGTCTTTGGCCCTGCAAGGGTCCTACGAGATGTCTTGGTTAGTGAGTTGTTAATGAGTTCCATAGTTTTGAAGTTAGTTCATTTGGTTAATTTGACCATGCAAATTGTGGTTACTATGAGGTTTGGGTTAGTAGTAGTTTAAGGGCTTCTAATGTGTTTAGGGTTTAAATTCTTGTTTGCTTCTGAGGTCCCAAATGTTCTTGCCTTTTGTTTGTTCTCTTGTGGAGATCCTAAATGCTTTTGTCTTTTGTTAGGTATTTCTCTCTTAAAATGGAAGCTCTCTTTGTCTCTTGTACGACACCAGCTCTATATTACTCTTGCCAAAATAGCCATGTCACCACTTTTGTTTAATGGTCTGTCAATAACTGGGATTAGTAGAAACGTCATCCTAGCCGTCCGATCAAAATATCTTCATCATTGGAAAATATGGCCTCCACTTTGACTGGCTAAATTTCTAACAACCAGTAAACTCAACTGCTTAATCGACGGCTCGCGACGATGATCGTCTATTGAGACCTGTTAGATCACTCTAAATGTACGGGACTGACACGATGAGTGATAATTATTACGTACCATTTTTTGGATAGCCTAGATCAATCGAACAACCATGATCCAACATGCCACATAAACCACAAACTTGATGCAATCGAGGCCGTTCGATTACATTTGATCTAAGGGCTCACAAGGATCGCCTCATTAGAACCCTTAGATCCATACATCCATCCAATGGTGCATAATGCACACCCTAATATCACATATGGTGGGACAATGCTAATAACCAACACGTGGCGCAACAACAATACAAGAGCACACGGATATTCAAGGAGGTTGATGTCTCGCCCATGAGGTGGAGTAGTTTGCATGAGAGGAAGAGAGCTGGTGGTGGCTCCTTTGTATAAAAGCATGCATAGCAATCGCATTAGACATGGTTCTTGCTTTTGCAAAGTTCGATCGGGTGAAGAAGATATGTCAAAGATGGGCTCTCATGGTGACTCCATGGATACTAGAAGCAGTATTAGTGATTTCCATTCCTTCTTTGTTTCGTTGTGTGATACGTTTTGTTTATTTGATCCAGAGCTTGGGAAGTTTGAAAGCAAGAAACTTGATCCATATGAAGATGATGCTAGTTCAGGTTGGCGGATGGTTATTGGTTGATCTATTGCTTTTTGGTTGTCGGTAGATGATTGGGTTTACTGATATGGGATTGTGTGTCTCCGTAGGATAAAAAAAGGTGGGGAGTAAGAAGCGTGACAGAGTCAGTGAGCTATCTGATTTGAAGAAGAAAAGGTAGCGATATTTTGCACGAATATGTCGATGGAAGTATCTAGGTTGGGTGATTGCGATTCTGTGTGTAACTAGGGTTTGTGCTTGTGATTTGTGAAAGATGTGTTTGGTGCATGGATTCAGTTATTTATTCGATGATTTTAGGGATTTGGATTAGTTGCAATACACATTTGTAGTAGATTGTATAGGCAAAAAGAAAGATAGTTTTGTTCTGTTCAAGGCAAATTTGTAGAATGTCATTGGAACGAGTCACATAAACATCGTCAGGAGAAAATTTGCTCAATAAGGTTTGTAGTTTTTGAAACTTCATGCAGTTAAAGGCGTAGAGAAGGGTGTGGTGGCTGCGTAGCTAGTTGTACAATTAGCACAACTATTCCTGCATCAACTCGGAGTGTTCCCTTTATTTGACTCTAGTGAATGACCTGCAAAAGGAGCAATGTCACAATTAAGAGCGTAGCGATGAGGAAGTCATCAAAACAATCATTAAAGGACACTTTTGAAGCTATAGCGAATCCAGCTGTGCTTGAGGGTGAGCCAGGAACACCTATTTCATTAATTTTGGACTTTTTCTGTTGTTTTTGGATGAAGCCCAAAAATCCTTCCCAAATGAAAAGTTTACTTTGTGAAAATATCCTTCCCAAATCAAAATTTTACTTTCTGAAAATATTCTTCCCAAATCAAAAGTTCACTTTGTGGCACTATCATATTCATATAAAATTCTTGTATTTTCAATTTATACTTTTGCATCAACATGCAAGAATTTGAAATAATCCTATTTTAGAAATTTTGGCTATACCTAAGTTATTTGTTAATTTAATTATTTTTAATATTTTTCCTTAACGTGATAAATTTATAAATCCATGAAAGGAGACTTAAATATTTCATGTAAATAACATTGTCACTCACAATATGCACAAAATTTTCAAAACTTTTAATAAATAGAAAAAAGACATGATGCCATAAGACCCAAGTTTTGTATTGAACCAAAGAATTATAATAGCAATTATAGCTATCATTATATGTTTACATTGAGAGACGTTGCTCTTAGCTGGAGTCTTTTATAAAATGATATAGATTGAACATATGTTTACAATTTAAATTGTTGCTCTTAAAGAGCCTCAATTCATGCCATCTACATAATTTGACTCCCCATTGTCTTATTGCTCAATGTCACGACAGTCCCTTGCCAGGTGCCATCTACATTAACTGCCACTTGTCTTGCTAAGCCTTGCCCCTTGGGTGCATTGACTCCCCATTGTCTTATTGCTCAATGTGATAGTCCCTTGCCAGGTGCCATCTGCATTAACTTCCTATTTTCTTGCCAAGCCTTGACCCTTGGGTGACATCTAGTGCATATTTTGACTCTCATTTGACATAGGAGGTGATGACTCTGATTATAATTATCAATTGGCTTCTTGCCTAGTACCCAAATAAAATCCTTCAATGGACTTCAATACAAAGCTTTAATCATAGACATTCTTCATTTGCATTGTCTCCTTCTACTTCCTCCATGGCAAGCATCCTTAAAATTTTGTGTACATGCAAAATACTTTGATGTGGTATTTTTATTTTTCCTTCTACCTCATATCCCATGCGCTTCTTTGATTTCTTTGCCCTTGAATGCCAAGACGCTATGATTGTCTCCGTCGAAACTTGTGAGACCGCTTCACCTTTTGGGACCCACTCCTTCATTATACAATTAGTATACAATGTGTTGTTATCCATATTCTCCTTCCTGCCCTTTGGCTCATACCATACCGCTGTAAATGTTGTAGCTCTCCCTTGGTCATCTCTTTGCACATCAACTACTTTTGCAACCCAAAACTTCACATTCTCATATTCATCATTCGATGGCCGAACCACAACAAAACAATCGACCTCTATATCTACTTGTGGCATAAACTCTCTCTTCTTCGGTCCACGATATGGACGTGGGAGTAATGATACAAATTCATTTTCAAAGACTGGAGCTGGGCGCAAATCGTTATGAACATTTGGCCAAAACATATTGCATTCTTCCTTGACATCCTTTGAGCCTCGCATTCTCTCAAGGCCCTTTATTAAATTTCGTGTCTTGTTAATTACAGTGGTAGTGTGTTCTCTCCAAGCAGGCTTTGAATCAGGATATCTCCGGAGCATTTCCTCTTTGTATGTAATAAATGCTTTTAATCCTTCTATTTCACAGTTAGACCTCTCATTGAATTCTTGTATAGGAGCCCATGTTGGATACCTTTCCTTGCTAGGAATTGAAGTTAAGAGACTGTAAGGTTCTTCAGGTTCCCATTTTTTATCATGAGAATATTGTTGCCATTGCATTACCGGTTTTTCATCTTTTAATAAAACAAAAGTAGTGTGGATTGGTATGACTTGTCAATGCATCACCACCCTTTTGTATGAAAGGTAGAATGAAGCTCTTCCAATCATACATTCTTTCAAGCCTCTCACATACTGTACTTTCCTTACGACCAACTTGCCTGCCACATCTTCTTACCAAGTCATCTATTGTCTCCACATCCTTGCATTTAAGCTCTCTTGAGACTGTGCTAAAAACCTGATCGATATCCTCATGTGTATGCCCAACATACAAAAATCCACATTCAACCTCATTGAAGATTGAATCAATCATATATCTGCAAAGAACTTAATTCCATGCACTACACTCCACATAGATGTGTCTTTAGAAGTGCTTTCCTTGTAATTTAAGTGGAGTGGCAATAAAACGAGGCAATGTTGTTGTATTCTATCCATGCCATCTACAATAAGGCACATGTAGTCATCAGGATGCGAAATAGCTTGCTCCTTTCAAAATGCATATTTCTGTCTGGAATGTCGAATAAGGTCAATATGAGATTTTGGGTTTTTTTTGTATAATTCCCTTTGATTTGGACATGTTGCACGCTCAATCGCTCACTTTAAATCATCACAGACATTGCACTTTGACATTTTTTGCCTCCTTGGGATTTTAACATATCCCAAGTTCTTCTTCCAAAGAGTATACAAAGTATGAGAAGAAGCTACGGCATCCCCTCTTTGCCTTTGCTTTTCTGCAATAGAGTCAAATACTTCAAGCTTTGTCAAGCCCATTGGAAGGTGCATTTCAGTGATCACGTCACCGTTAGGGAGTTTGGTAGATATATGGGGTTGAGGTAAAGCATTTTAATGTATGAAGTCTTGCTAAATTGTTGCTGCCCTGATAGTTGAGATTCTTGATTTGGACCTTCCTCTATTACTATGAATGCTAAATTTGTTGCCGCCCTTTGCCTTGGTGACTAAATCCCAATATGTACCATGGGATAATCCAGTAATATTGCGATATGCCTTATTGAAAATCTTTTTTCCATTTACGAGAGGTTTTATCTTTTGTCTTGAACTTAGCCTGTTATTGCCATTCTGAAGAAAGCAAGAGAGACTTGTGAGAAGGTATTCATTTCTTTCGCTTCCTCTTCTTTGCCACACGTGTCCTCTACATTCCTTGATGTCTGCAAGATCAATGAAGCGCATACATCTTCGCTTGCAACATAGATATCCCAATGCATTTAACATGTTCTCCTCCATTACTCTCTTCCTCTTTGGTTGCTACTCGGGGGGGTCACTATGTATAAACCCTCTATATCACGTGCATTCAAGGCCTATATTTAAAGTCCCTTATCTGTAAAAAATTTCATTAATAAAATGTACCCCTTTTCTATACAAATCTGTAAATTTTTTCCAAAACTATTTTAAATAGTCCCTTATGTATATTTATTTCTATAAATTTTAAAAATAAAAAAAATCCTTCTGTTGAACTCACGTGATAGGGTTACATATGATGAATGACCCCCCCGAGGGTTGCTAGATTCGCTTTCTCTTCATGCATATGTATGACCGTTTTCGTTCCTCGTGCATGTTGTTATCTGTATTTAGGCACTTCTTCTCCTCACATTTGTTTGTAACCAAGCATCCATGATTGGTTGTTGCATCCTTGGCCATATCATAATCAAAGTTAAATATTGAATAATCCTCTGTTGATCTCATCCTCATTTTTAACATACTCTTAGGACCATTCAATGAATTCAATATTCTACAAGAGTATTGAGAACCTTGAAACTCTTCCACTCCTGAGAGAACATCGCTCATTGGGACATCTTGCATGGCTTTCACAAATCCACAAGCTTGATTGACACCAGGTTTGTTAATATGCATGAACTCATCCACACTTGACAAGACATCACTATTGAGACCTTTGCCCTTCTCACTGTGCAAGAATTCATCCACCCCAGATAAGGCTTCACTTCTAAAATCATTTTGTTTCTCAGAACCACAATGAACTCATCCACTCCAGATAAGATGTCACTTCTATAATTGAGTACATTGAAATCATCCACATTTGAAGTGATAGAGCCTGGCACATGGGCACGCTTTTTAGGTCCGTTGATATTGTAGTATACCTTGTCTCTATCATTGGAAATCACGTGCCTCTTTCTCATGTTTAAAAATTGCATGCTCCATCTCATATTCTTGCCTACCTCATAGTAGGGATCACATAAGGATGTTATGTTATCAACCATGCCATCATCAGTGACTTTTAGAATCCTCATCTGTGCAAATGACCATTGCTCCACTTGTTCAAATCCCAATACTTCACCTTCTGCTACAGTCTTATTTGCAAATGATCTCATTTGTAAAATGTCCCCTATAGTAAAATCCAAGGTGGTGCACTTTGTATTCTTGATAATGTCTGTTGCATAAGTCTCATCTTTGTCCCATGCTATAAATGATTTTTTGGATGTATTGTAGGGCATAACATCTCCAAGTGTTTCCATATCTCCACATTTATACTTTAGCTCAACATGTGCACTAAGAATCTTTGATACAGTAACTGCCACCTTATCTTCGCCAAGTCTTCGAAAGTGGGAAACTAAATTGGGATCACTATCATGGATTGTAGTAAATGCAACTACTTCTCTTTTGCTACATAAAATCACATCCATCCCTGGAACAAAATCTATAGCCATCTCCTTTGTGAGAGTCCTTTGCAAGCAAGCTGCAGTAGCAACAATTACATAAATATTAGTCTCTTTTTAATAATCTACTCATTTATTATAATTTTTAATTAGTACTTAATTTATTAGTGGGAGAAATTATCCCATCAAGTACTCATCAGATGGACATGCCACTTTGCATGCAACTCAATAGCACCTACATTGAGGTGCGTGCAAAGTATTGTGCCCATTGTCTATGCTTTGCATGGTATATCACACATTAAATACCATTTGTGCCTCAATGTCATACACAACCATAAAAAACACGGTCCTAGGTGTGTTATTCAAACAAGTACTTATCGGATGGGGGCTCCACTTTGAACGCAAGTCAGATATGCTTTGCATGGTCAATCACACATTATACACCATTTTCCCCCTAATGATATGCACATCCGTAAAAAAACACGCCCTTAGGTGTGTTATCTGACCAAGTAGTTATCGGATGGGTGTGCCTCTTTAAAAACAAGTCAATACCACCGAGGTTGAGGCATAGGAAAAGTATTGTGCCCATTGGATATGCTTTGCATGGTCGATCGAGCATTAAATACTATTTTTACCTTAGTGTCATGCACATCCGTAAAAAAACACGTTGCTAGTTATGTTATACAATCAAGTACTTATGGGATGGGCACGCCACTTTGCATGTAAGTCAATTCCACCTAGTTTAAGTTGTTTGCAAAGTATTGTACCCATCAGATATGCTTTGCATTGTCGATCAAGCATAAAACACAGTTTTTGCCTTAGTGTCATGCACAACCATAAAAAAACACGGTCCTAGGTGTGTTATTCAAACAAGTACTTCTCAGATGGGGGCTCCACTTTGCATGCAAGTCCATTTGAACTATTTTGTGGTGCGTGCAAAGTATTGTGACCATCTGATATTCTTTGCATGGTCGTTCACGCATTATACATCGTTTTTCCCTTAGTGATATGCACATTCGTAAAAAAAACGCCTTTATGTGTGTTATCCAACCAAGTACTTATTTGATCAGTGTGCCCCTTTGAGAACATGTCAATTTAACTAGGTTGAGGTGCATCCAAAGTAGAGTAACCATTGGATATGCTTTGCATGGTCGATCATGCATTGTACATCGTTTTTCCCCTAATGATATGCACATCCGCAAAAAAACACACCCTTAGGTATGTTATCTGACCATGTACTTATCGGATGGGTGTGCCTATTTGAAAACATGTCATTACCACCTAAGTTGAGGGGTAGGAAAATCATTATGCCCATCGGATATGCTTTGCATGGTCGATCGAGCATTAAATACCATTTTTGCCTTGGTGTCATGCACATCTAAAAAGACACGCTGCTAGGTTTGTTATTCGATCAAGTACTTATCAGATGGGCATGCCACTTTGCATGTAAGTCAATTCCACCTAGTTTAAGGTGTGTGCAAAGTATTGTACTCATCAGATATGCTTTGCATTGTTGATCAAGCATAAAACACCGTTTTTTGCCTTAGTGTCATGCACAACCATAAAAAAACACGGTCCTAGGTGTGTTATTCAAACAATTACTTCTCAGATGGGGGCTCCACTTTGCATGCAAGTCCATTTGAACTAGTTTGTGGTGCATGCAAAGTATTGAGACCATCGGATATTCTTTGCATGGTCGATCACGCATTATACATCGTTTTTCCCCTAGTGATATGCACATTCATAAAAAACACACCCTTAGGTGTGTTATCCAACCAAGTACTTATTTGATCGGTGTGCCCTTTTGAGAACATGTCAATACCACCTAGGTTAAGGCATAGGAAAAGTATTGTGCCCATCGGATATGCCTTGCATGGTCGATCGAGCATTAAATACCATTTTTGCTCTAGTGTCATGCACATCCGTAAAAAAACACGTTGCTAGCTATGTTATCCGATCAAGTACTTATGGGATGGATGCGCCACTTTGCATGTAAGTTAATTCCACCTAGTTGAAGGTGTTTGCAAAGTATTGTTCCCATCAGATGTGCTTTGCATTGTTGATCAAACATAAAACACCGTTTTTGCCTTAGTGTCATGCACAACCATAAAAAAACACGGTCCTAGGTGTGTTATTTAAACAAGTACTTCTTAGATAGGGGCTCCACTTTGCACGCAAGTGTGTTTCAACTAGGTTGAGGTGCATGGAAAGTATTGTGACCATCGGATATGCTTTCCTTGGTCGATCACGCATTATCCACCGCTTTTCCCGTAGTGATATGCACATCAACAAAAAAACACGCCCTTAGGTATGTTATTTGACCAAGTACTTATCGGATGGGTGTGCCTCTCCAAGAACATTTCAATACCACCTAGGTTGAGGTGTAGGAAAAGTGTTTTGCCCATCGGATATCCTTTGCATGGTCGATCGAGCATTAAATACTATTTTTGCTCTATGGTCATGCACATCCGTAAAACAACACGTTGCTAGGTATATTATCCAATCAAGTACTTATGCGATGGGCACGCCACTTTGCATGTAAGTCAATTCCACCTAGTTGAAGGTGTGTGCAAATTATTGTGCCCATCGGATATCCTTTGCATTGTCGATCAAGCATAAAACACCGTTTTTACCTTAGTGTCATGTACAACCATAAAAAAACACAGTCCTAGGCGTCTTATTCAAACAAGTACTTATCGGATGGGGGCTCCACTTTTCATGCAAGTCCGTTTCAACTAGGTTGACGTGCGTACAAAGTATTGTCACCATCGGATACGCTTTGCATGGTCGATCACGCATTATACAACGTTTTTCCGGTAGTGATATGCACATCCGCAAAAAAGCACGCCCTTAGGTATGTTGTATGACCAAGTATTTATCGGATGGGTGTGCCTCTTTGAGAAAATTTCAATAGCACCTAAGTTAAGGTGTAGTAAAAGTATCATGCCCATTGAATATGCTTTGCATGGTCGATCGAGCATTAAATACCATTTTTGCCTTAGTGTCATGCACATCTGTAAAAAAACACGTTGCTAGGTGTGTTATCCGATCAAGTACTTATGCGATGGGAATGCCACTTTGCATGTAAGTAAATTTCACCTATTTTAAGGTGCGTGCAAAGTACTGTGCCCATCGGATATGCTTTGCATTGTCGATCAAGCATAAAACACCATTTTTACCTTAGTGTCATGCACAACCATAAAAAAAGACGGTCCTAGGTGTGTTATTCAAACAGGTACTTCTCAAATAGGGCTCCACTTTGCATGCAAGTATGTTTCAACTAGGTTGAGGTGCGTGCAAAGTATTGTGACCATCGGATATGCTTTGCATGGTCGATCATGCATTATCCACCATTTTTCCCATAGTGCTATGCACATCCATAAAAAACCATGCCCTTAGGTATGTTATTTGACCAAGTACTTATCGGATGGGTGTGCCTCTTTGAGAAAATTTCAATATCAACTAGTTTGAGGCATAGGAAAAGTGTTGTGCCCATCGAATATCCTTTGCATGGTCGATGGAGTATTAAATACCGTTTTTGCTCTAGTGTCATGCACATCCGTAAAACAACACACTGCTAGGTATGTTGTCCGATCAAGTACTTATGGGATGGGTGCACCACTTTGCATGTCAGTCAATTCTACCTACTTTAAGGTGTGTGCAAAGTATTGTGCCCATCGGATATGCTTTGCATTGCCGATCAAGCATAAAACACCGTTTTTGCCTTAGTGTCATGCACAACCATAAAAAAACAAGGTCCTAGGTGTGTTATTCAAACAACTACTTATCGGATTGGGGCTCCACTTTGCACGCAAGTCTATTTCAACTATTTGAGGTGCGTGCAAAGCATTATCACCATCGGATATGCTTTGCATGGTCGATCACGCATTATACAACGTTTTTCCAGTAGTGATATGCACATCCACAGAAAAACACGCCCTTAGGTATGTTATCTGACCAAGTGCTTATCGGATGGGTGTGCCTCTTTGAGAACATTTCAATACCACCTAGGTTAAGGCGTAGGAAAAGTATTGTGCCCATCAGATATGCTTTGCATGGTCAATCAGGCAATAAATACCATTTTTGCCTTAGTGTCATGCACATTCGTAAAAAAACACACTACAAGGTGTGTTATCTGATCAAGTAGCTATGTGATGGGAATACCACTTTGCATGTAAGTCAATTCCACCTAGTTTAAGGTGTGTGCAAACTATTGTGCCCATCGGATAAGCTTTACATTGTTGATCAAGCATAAAACACAGTTTTTGCCCTAGTGTCATGCACAACACTAAGAAAACACGGTCCTAGGTTTGTTATTAAAACAAGTACTTATCAGATGGGGCCCCACTTTGCATGCAAGTCTATTTCAACTGGTTGGAGGTGGGTGCAAAGTATTGTCACCATCGAATATGCTTTGCATGGTCAATCACGCATTATACAACATTTTTTCGGTAGTGATATGCACATCTGTATAAAGACATGCCCTTAGGTATGTTATGTGACCAAGTACTTATTGGATGGGTGTGCCTCTTTGTGAACATTTAAATACCACCTAGGTTAAGGCATAGGAAAAGTATTGTGCCCATTGGATATGCTTTGCATGGTCGATCGTGCTGCTAGGTGTGTTATCCGATCAAGTACTTATGCGATGGGAATGCCACTTTGCATGTAAGTCAATTCCAGCTAGTTGAAGGTGTGTGCAAAGTATTGTGCCCATCAGATATGATTTGCATTGTCGATCAAGCATAAAACACTGTTTTTGCCTTAGTGTCATGCACAACCATAAAAAAACACGGTCCTAGGTGTGTTATTCAAACAAGTACTTATCGGATGGGGGCTCCACTTTGAACGCAAGTTCTTTTCAACTAGGTTGAGGTGCGTGCAAAGTATTGTCACCATCGGATATGCTTTGCATGGTCGATCATGCATTATACAATGTTCTTCCGGTAGTGATATGCACATCCGCAAAAAAACACGCCCTTAGGTATGTTGTTTGACCAAGTACTTATCAGATGGGTATGCCCCTTTGAGAACATTTCAATACCACCTAGGTTAAGGCGTAGGAAAAGTATTGTGCCCATCGGATATGCTTTGCATGGTCGATCGAGCATTAAATACCAGTTTTGCCTTAGTGTCATGCACATTCGTAAAAAAACACACTGCTAGGTGTGTTATCTGATCAAGTACTTATGCGATGGGAATGCCACTTTGCATGTAAGTCAATTCCACCTAGTTGAAATTGTGTGCAAAGTATTGTGCCCATCGGATATGCTTTGCATTCTCCATCAAGCATAAAACACGGTTTTTGCCTTACTGTCATGCACAACCCTAAAAAAACACGGTCCTATGTGTATTATTCAAACAAGTACTTATCGGATGGGGGCTCCACTTTGCACACAAGTCCGTTTCAACTAGGTTTAGGTGCATGAAAAGTATTGTCACCGTCGGATATGCTTTGCATGGTCGATCACACATTATACAACGTTTTTCCGGTAGTGATATGCACATCCGCAAAAAAACACGCCTTTAGGTATGTTATGTGACCAAGTACTTATTGGATGGGTGTGGCTCTTTGAGAACATTTCAATACCACCTAGGTTGAGGCATAGGAAAAGTATTGTGCCCATCGGATATGCTTTGCATGGTCGATCGAGCATTAAATACTATTTTTGCTCTAGTGTCATGCACATCCGTAAAAAAACACGCTGCTAGGTATGTTATCCGATCAAGTACTTATGGGATGGGCGCTCCACTTTGCATGTAAGACAATTTCACCTAGTTTAAGGTATGTGAAAAGTATTATGCCCATCAGATATGCTTTGCATTGTCGATCAAGCATAAAACACCATTTTTGCCTTAGTGTCATGCACATCCATAAAAAAACACGCTGCTAGGTATGTTATTCGATCAGGTACTTAGGGGATGGGTGCTCCACTTTGCACACAAGTCCGTTTTAACTAGTTTGAGGTGCGTTTAAAGTATTGTGACCATCAGATATGCTTTGCATGGTCAATCACACATTATCCACCGTTTTTACCGTAGGGATATGCACATCCAAAAAAAACACGCCCTTAGGTATGTGATCTAACCAAGTACTTATCGGATGAGTATGCATCTTTGAAAACATTTTAATACCACCTAGGTTGAGGTGTAGGAAAAGTACTATGCCCATCGGATATCCTTTGCATGGTCGATCAAGCATTAAATGCCATTTTTGCTCTAGTGTCATGCACATCCATAAAAAAACACACTGCTAGGTATGTTATTCAATCAAGTCCTTATGGGATGGGCGCTCCGCTTTGTATGTAAGTCAATTTCACCTAGTTTAGGGTGTGTGCAAAGTATTATGCCCATCCGATATGCTTTGCATTGTCGATCAAGCATAAAACACTATTTTTGTCGTAGTGTAATGCACAACCATAAAAAAACACGGTCCTAGGTGTGTTTTATTCAAACAAGAACTTATTGGATGGGGGCTCCACTTTGCACCCAAGTCAAGTTAAACTAGGTTGAGGTGCATGAAAAGTATTGTGACCATTGCATATGATTTGCATGGTCGATCATGCATTATACACTATTTTTCCCCTAGTGATATGCACATCCATAAAAAAACACGCCCTTAGGTGTGTTATCCAACCAAGTACTTATCTGATAGGTGTGCCTTTTTTCAAACAAGTCAATACCACCTAGGCTGAGGTGCAAGTAAAGTATTGTTCCGATCAGATATGCATTGCATGGTTGATTGAGCATTAAATATCATTTTTACGTTAGTGTCAAGCACATTTGTAAAAGAACATGGTCCTAGATGTGTTATTAGATCAAGTACTTATCTAACCAAAATGCCACTTTTCATGCAACTCAATAACACCTAGGTTGAGGTGGGTGGAAAGTGTTGTGCCCATCGGATGTACTTTGCATGGTATATCACATATTAAACTCCGTTTATGCCTCAATGTCATGCACAACCATAAAAAAACACGCTTTTATGTGTGTTATCCGACAACTGCTTATCAGATGGGTGTACCACTTGCATGCAATGCAATACTGCAATTGTTGAGGTTCATGCAAAGTATTGTGCCCATCGGATATGCTTTGCATTGTCGATCAAGCATTAAACACCGTTTTGGCCTTAGTGTCATGCACAACCATCAAAAAACGCGGTCCTAGATATGTTATTCAACTAAGTACTCATGGGATGGGCATGCCACTTTGCATGTAAGTCAATAATACCTAGGTTGAGATGTGTGCAAAGTATTTTGACGATTGGATATGCATTGCATTGTTGATCAAGCATAAAACAACGTTTTTGCCTTAGTGTCATAGACAACCAATAAAAAACATGGTCCTAGGTGTGATATTCTAAAAGGTACTTGTCGGATGGGGGAGCCACTTTGCAAGAAAGTTAATTTCAACTAGGTTGATGTGCGTGCACAGTATTGTGTCTATCGGTTATGCTTTGCATGGGGGATCACACATTATACACCGTTTTCCCCCTAGTGTTATGCACATCTGTCAAAGAACACGCTCTTAGGTGTACTATCATACCAAGTACTTATTGAATGGGCGTTCCACTTTGCATGGAACACCATACCACCGCTTTTGAGGCACGTGCAAAGTATTGTGCCCATCCGATATGCTTTGCATGGTAGATTGAGTATTAAATACCGTTTTTGCCTTGGTATCATGTAGAACCGTCAAAAAACACGATCCTAGGTGCATTTTTCAAACGGATGGGGATGCCACTTTGCACACAAGTCAATACTGCCTAGGTTGAGGAATGTGCAAAGTCTTGTGTCCATTGGATATGCTTTGCATAGTCGAGATCGCACATTATACACCATTTTGGTCCTAGTGTTATGCACAATCGTTATAAAATACGTTTGCAGGTGTGTTATCCGAACAAGTACTTATGGGATGGGTGCACCACTTTGTATGCAAGTCAATACAACCTAGGTTGAGGCATATACAAAGTTTTGTGTCCATCGGAGAAATGTAGATGCGATAATATTAGCAAATTCTAGGTATGTGTATATGTGTGTGTGTGTGGCAAACAATTTTGATACAACAAAGTAAACACCTACTGTGGAAATTATGCACTTCATACCTTGAGTATTGTGTTAAAATAAAAGCCGAAATAAGCTTGTTGATGAGGATAAATACACCCTTGAATAAAAGCACGATTGTTGTATGACCACGATAGGATCGCTTTGACACCTGTGATTTTGCCCACATGTAAGTTTGCAAATAGTATAAAAAATCATATAATAATATATTAATAGTTTGCAAATGTGTATAGCAAGTGAGTAATGGGAAGTGGAAGTGGGAGTGAGGAGGGAGGAGTGGAATGGGAGAGGGGAGGTAATAGGGGTGTATGATAATAAGTATAAAAAATAGTATAATAATATATTAATAGTTTGCAAATGGCAAGTGAGTAATGGGAAATGGAAGTGAGATGGGGAGGGAGGAATGGAATGGGAGAGGGGGAGGTAATAGGGGAGTAGGATAATAAGGGAGTGAAATGAGTGAGGGGAGTTAATAGGGGATGAAAAAGAGGAGGGTGAGATGGGGAAATATGGGATTCTGGGAAATGGGAGGAGTATGGGAGTGGTGGAAATGTGGGATGGGAGTGGTGGCAATGGGGGAGGAAGAAGAAATGGATGGGGGGAGGGCCATTGGAAGAGGGATGGGGTTCCAATGGAAGAGGGGGAGTAATGGGAGCCAATGGGAGAGGGGAGGAATGAAAAGCCAATAGGAGAGAGGGGAGGAATGGAAAGCCAATAGGAGAGGAGGAGGAAAACCTAGTTTTTCTTATATATAGTCTTCCTTCTTCATTCATTCTCCCCTCATTTCATTCATTGAAGCAAGAAAGCA